>NC_090233.1:51625341-51807841 GCF_024489055.1 Chanodichthys erythropterus
ATTTTTTCCCAAATTCAGTTTTTTTTTTTTTTTTTAAATTTTAATTCCAGTTATAATTTTTCTGGATTCCGTGTTTTTTTTTTGTTTTGTTTTGTTTTTTTTTCAATTACATTTTTTGGACTCCATTTTAATGGCTAAATTAAATTTCAGCAATCAAAAAGCATGTCTAATTAATTAAGATCATGAAACTTATTCAATTTAACAACAATTTCATTAAGAAACATTTTTAAGGCCTTATGAAATGCATTTTATTTTTTCACCCCTCAAATTCTGTTTTTTATTTTATTTATTTACCAAATTCTGTTTTCTGGATTCCATTTTAATGGTTTAATTACATTTTAATAATTAAAAACATGCCTAATTGATTGAATTCATTAAAACAACAAAATGTGTTATTTTTCTATATAAAAAAAAAAAACTACTTTTTCTTTTTTCCCCTCAAATTTTGTTTTGTGTAGGCTATTTTAATTTTGCTGGCGAGTGTTTTTTTAAATTTTTCAAGTAAAGGCATAAAACCTTAATCTATCTTTTTTGTTGTTGTTGTTTTTTAAATTTTTTTGGACTCCATTTTAATGCTTAAATTAAATTTTAAGATCATGAAACTTACACAATTTAACAACAATTTCATTAAAAGTTGAACAAAAATGACATTTTTAGGGCCTTATGAAATGTTAAATTTTTTAACCCCTCAAATTCTGTTTATTTTATTTATTTACCAAATTCTGTTTTCTGGATTCCATTTTAATGGTTTAATAACATTTTAATAATTAAAAAAACATGTCTTTTTTTTTAGAAATTTTGTTTTGTGTATTTTAATTTTTCAAGTGAAGGCATAAAACAGTAATTTAGCTTTTAATCAAATGACATTAAACTTTTTTGTCAAACAAATGCTGCACAAAAGAGCTTTACTGTTCAAATAAAACATTTTCTTTTAAAAAATAAAGTTTTAATAATAATAATAATAATAATATTAGTGTTAGTATTATTATTAAATTGAGAATAAATCGTAATATATTTCTGTCACAATTTTGAAACCCTTTGAGTTTCTGTGTATTTATGATATTTTTTCTCAAATCAAACGGTAAAATGCTCTGGAGATGAACTTCATGCATTCATGTCCTCATATAGTGAGGCGGCAGAGGCTGAAAACACCTGCTGATATGGCGTTTATATAATAATCAATAATTTGTTTTTGCTGTGGAATTGAAATAGTTTCTGACAGTCGTCGTGTTCGTGTCTGTCAGTTTCAGTATCTAACTCTCGTCGTTCTGTCTTGTAGGTTGTGTTCGAGTTATCCTCAGAAGCTGCTGGTGCCCGTCTGGATCACAGATAAAGAGCTGGAGAGCGTGGCCTCCTTCAGGTCCTGGAAGAGAATTCCTGTGGTGGTTTACAGGTGCGAGAAGCTGCTCATCTGTCCTCCTGCAGTCATTTCCAGCCTTATTTCCATCTCGGTCAAATTAAAAATGCACCCCTGGCAGTGACTGATCGATCTTCTCTGATTGGGGTCTGTTAATCGTGTTTTCCGTCAGGCACCAGCGTAACGGGGCGGTCATCGCTCGCTGCAGTCAGCCGGAGATCAGCTGGTGGGGTTGGAGGAACACTGAGGATGAGTATCTGGTGACGTCGATAGCGAAGGCCTGTCAGCTGGACGCCGGGACGCGGGCCTGCAGGACCAGAGGAGACGGACCGGACTCATCCGACTGTGACTTCGGTAAGATGCTGACTAAACATGGACCTTTTTGTTTTAAAGTGGTGCTATTATGCTTTTTCAGATATTCACTTTCATGCAGAATGTAATCGAGCTGTTTGTGAATGTAAAAGTTTTGCAAAGATCAAATGGAGAAAGAATCGATTCTGAACTGCCTGAAATGAGTCCGTAATTCCAGTCTGTGTAATAGTTAGTCTGTGAATTTATTCCATGCATTAGAAAAGCTTGTAAGTAAAAACATGAATCAGTGAAAGTTTCAACTTTATCCAAAAGTTTCAAATCCCAGTTCAGTTTCAGGTCTTTTAGACCATTGAATCCCTTCTCTGTCGGATAATTATTGTATATGTGTTGGGAGAAACGCCATTTGTAATTAGTTTCTGTCTTAAAATGCATTCTCGCTCTTGTTCTTTCCCACAAATGAAGAGCGTAAACCCATATAGAGACAATTACTGTGTTGGACTGTAGATGAACGGCTTGCGCCAACCTTATTGCTAAGAATCAGGGGTTTTGCCATGGGAAAACTGGTTGCAACGCACTCAATTAAGGCAGTTTCCTCTCTGACACTGCCAATGTCTGCTTGGGAATGAGATGGGCAGAGGTGCCACTGACTCGACTGCAGACTAACCTCCACAAGCGGATGGAAATGAGTTTGCAGGCTGTTGTCTGAGAGGGAATTTGGCAGGAGTTTTTTTTTTTTTTTTTTTTTTTGCGCAGTTGAAGAGTAAATGCGCTCTAATTACGCACCATCTAATGAGTTGAGGGCCGATGCCAACATCCTCCCAATCAGACGCTTCACAAATGGGTGAAACTGTCTGATGGTCTGCAGAAATGCATTAAAGGTGACCCATAATGCCCCTTTCACAAGATGTAATATAAGTCTCTGGTGTCCCCAGAATGTGTCTGTGAAGTTTCAGCTCAAAATCCCCCACAGATCATTTATTATAGCTTGTCAAATTTGGGTGTGAGCAAAAACACGCCGTTTTTGTGTGTGTCCCTTTAAATGCAAATGAGCTGCTGCTCCCCGCCCCCTTTCCAGAAGAGGGCGGAGCTTTAACAGCTCAACAACAACAAAGCTGGAGAATCTCACGCAGCCAAAATGAGGATTGTCAGTAACGGTGTTCAGCCTTACATTGTTCAAACCGGAGTCGACACTGATGGAGAGACTCAGGAAGAAGTTACAACTTTTAGACGTTTCTGAATGTTAGTGGATAAATTGATGTAGTTGCTGTGGAGTTGATTCAA
Organism: Chanodichthys erythropterus; assembly: GCF_024489055.1. Taxonomy (NCBI): domain Eukaryota; kingdom Metazoa; phylum Chordata; class Actinopteri; order Cypriniformes; family Xenocyprididae; genus Chanodichthys; species Chanodichthys erythropterus. Next base: position 51,628,292 of record NC_090233.1, read on the forward strand.
CTCATCCACTAGCATGTGTCGTCATGTTCATCTTTTGTGTTGAATTGACCCTCGTTTGTGAAGCAGTCCGGCGTAAAATGACGACATGACAACAACACTCTACTACAACAACTCTTCCTCTTCTCTAAAGCAGACCAACATGGCCACGCCCCCTTTGTTGTGTGTTCTCGGGGGCGGGGTTTATGTAAATTTTAGGGTTAATGATGTCTTACCCGACTCAAAAAAGTGCATCCATCAATCATAAAAGTAATCCAGGGGGTTAATATTAAATAGCCTAAACACAGCCCTAATCCATTAACCAAGGCACTTACTTTACTCCTGTTTATAAAAACAAACTCCAAAGAAAAAATAATCTATTTTTATTTCAATAAACCTGGCATCGTGTACTATGAATATTGCTGGCTCTAGGACAGATTTCTTGTGATGTTCCACATTTATAAGTCTGCTTAATGTATAAATGCATTGCACAGACGATACGTAGCGTGCATGTGCCACATTACTCTTTGAAAACCACTCATGTTATCGGTATTTATTTATTATACGGTGGAGAGATTTGGATGTACAAGCCCCACTTATCTTCTGCATAAAATGTAATTGATTCATTTATTCTGTTCAGGGCGGTTCTGTTCCAATAATCATTTATCCTGAATTACTTTATGCAATCACTCTTTTTAATTGGATGTGTTCCACCGAATGCAGTGTTTTTGCTGAGTCGAGACTCATCTCTGGACTCTTCTGGTCCAGTTTTGGCTGGCCTCTGTAAAGTCTTTCTCATCTTAATGGTCTTAAGTGAATTGGCTGTCTTGTACAGAAAGTATCAGTGCTGTCGTGATGCCAGAAATTTCTCCGCATGCTGCCGTCATTGATTTTTCCAGCGGGACAGACTGAAGAATTATAACTGCATTTGCGTTGCATTAAAATGAGTCTTATGGGCTTGACTGTGTTGTGTGGCGGAAAATAGCTTTTCACATTAAGGGGCAATGTGTGCATTTGCAAAAGGGCATTTTTTTAAATTACCAGTACCTTAATAAATGTATCTGTTGTCTTACTGTCAAATGCTTTTACAATTATAGGCTGTTACCGATAAAATGTTCAAATGTGGCATACATGTATTAAAAACAACAGTTGCATGATGTAAATAGCCTACATATAGTATATATATATTATAAAATAAAAAACAGGAACTTGTTAAAAGGTTAGGGCTGCAAAATTATGACAACAAATCATTATTGTCGATTATTGCTTTTGATGTTGTAATATATAATATGTGATATTTGGTAACACTTTACAATAGTTAAATATTTAACATAAAATAACAATGTATTTTTATCAACTAACATTAGCAGATTAATGAATATTATAACAAATGTATTTTTAATGTTAATAATGCATTAACTATCGTTAACTAATAGGAACTTTTTGCAAAATAGTACCGATATTTTTTTGCCCCCTTATCTTCAATTTGTTTATTTTGATGCCATTTTTGCCCCTAGACCGGTTCATCGTATGCAGTTCTTGCAGTGTAGTATGTAGTATTCAGTATGTCAGTATTCCTTTCTAATCATTCACACTGTCTTGTCCTCAGACTCATCTCTGACGGGATGTCCCGCTCCTGACGCCAGCGCCGCTGCCCAGAAGTTACTGATTCTCGATGCCCGTTCATACACCGCTGCTGTGGCGAACCGTGCCAAAGGAGGAGGCTGCGAGTGTGAAGGTTAGTGCTGGGCAACTCATGACAGACTCTCTATTGTAAATCTCTTGACATTGTCGCACGTTTCCATTCGCCTATGTGCATTTTGGGATATTGCATAAAAAACGCTGGATGGAATGCACATGAATTCTTAAAATGCGCATAAAAAAAACGTATGCACTCAATTGAGTTGGATAATCTTTATTGATAAGAAGCCATGCACAAAAATAGCGATGGAAACACGTAGACTGAATAAATCCCTCACTTAAACTGATGTGACTTTGGATAACTGGACTAACCAGCAGACCAATCGCATCACAGCATCTCAAATGTTGGTTTGGTGGTTCTGAAACGCCCGAGTCAAAGTCTGTCATCAGAATGATTTGGTTTAATTCCCTCCAGAAGCGTCTCACGCGATTGTGTTCCCAAACACCAGCATCCGAACTCAAGAGAACATGACAGCGTTTCGCCATTTATGGTGGAGGAAAGAAAGCCTCATTTTTTACCCAGATTACGACAACCTCCATTTTTATTACACATATTTTGCGCCAATTTCCCTGGAAGTGAACACATGGGATGGAAATGCTGCTTTATTCACAAATGTTTTATGCGATATTGCAGTTTTGTGGATAGGTTAAATTCACAACTTTGTATGGAAACATCTCTAATCTAACTGAAGTCAGTTTCCTCTGTTTTTTTTTGTGTGTTTTTAGAGTACTATCCCAACTGTGAGGTGATGTTTATGGGCATGGCCAACATCCACTCCATCAGAAACAGCTTTCAGTCACTTAGAGCGGTTTGCAGTCAGATCCCAGATCCCGGCAAGTAAGTGCTGCATCGCCATGCTGAGATTAATATACACTTTCAAACATTTGGGGTTTGTGAACTTTTTAATGATTTTGAAAGCTCACCAAGTCTGCATTTATTTGATCAAAAATACAGTAAAAATGCTAAATATTATTACAATTTAAAATAACTATTTTCTATGTGAATATATTTTAAAATGTAATTTATTTCTGTGATCAAAGCTGAATTTTCAGCATCATTACTCCAGTCTTCGGTGTCACATGATCCTTCAGAAATCATTCTAATATGATGATTTGCTGCTCAAGAAACATTTCTTATTATTATCAGTTCTATTTTTGTGGAAACATTGATTCATTTTTTTCACAGGAAACAAAATTTTTTTGTAACATTATGAATGTCTTTACTGACACTTTATCAATTTCATCCATCCTTGCTGAAAAACATTATTAATTTAAAAAAAAAATAAAAAAATACTGACCCCAAACTTTTGAATGGTAGAGTGTATATTTCTATTTAAATAATTTATATTCTATTTATATATTTAAATACTATAAAGCATATACTGCACATACATAGACCTATATATGTATATGCTTTATAATATTTAACATTTGGTTTGGTTTGATTTTGTTTCTAGCTTTCTAAAGTGTTCAAAATGAACTTCAGTGCAGTAAAGCATCAAATGCAGCAATTTTCATTAAAAGGCCTTTTTGTATAATGCATTATAAAGGTATTCATAATGTACATTGTAATGCATTATATCTTTTATATAAATATCCATAAATAATTGTAATCAAAGTTAAAATGCATTATATTTGACTTTGTTTGTCATGTGTTTTAATGCATTATATTTTCTGTGTATTATAACGGAGGTTACGATTATTAATGCATTATAAGGTGCATTACATGGCATAATAAATGCATTAAAAATAAGTTTATCTTGCATTAAATATAAAGGCTTCAAGTATAGTGTCACCCAATTTTCACGTTTTTCGGTCAATCTAAGGTATTAACTTTAAAGAATAACCTGAGCTGAGAACATTTCACTGTAAAAAAAATCTGAAGTTATTTTCAGTAAAGTGTCTCTATCAAGTTGCATTTCGACTTTTGTAACCCGAATCTCCCGTTGGCTCTCTCCAGCTGGCTCTCCGCTCTGGAAAGCACCCGTTGGCTCCAGCATCTGTCCGTCATGCTGAAAGCCGCCACTCTGGTTTGCTCTGCGGTGGAGCGGGATGGACGTCCGGTGCTGGTCCACTGCTCAGACGGCTGGGATCGGACCCCTCAGATTGTGGCCCTTGCAAAGATCCTTCTGGATCCCTTCTACAGAACCATAGAGGTAAATGTGAAGAAGTCCTGCTCCCGTCCTTTAAAACGGGACCTTTTGTTCTCATCTGATAATGTCAGTGCAGTTAAATTAATATTACTGAATATGTTACATCCCGTCATCTCTCGATTGTGTCCGCAGGGTTTTCAGGTGCTGGTAGAGACCGAGTGGTTGGACTACGGTCACAAGTTTGCGGACCGCTGCGGTCACCAGGAGAACAGTGACGATGTAAGTGAGCAGTGTCCGGTGTTCCTGCAGTGGCTGGACTGCGTTCATCAGCTGTTGAAGCAGTTCCCCTGCCTGTTTGAGTTCAACGAGGCCTTTCTGGTACGTAGCCTTTTCTTGTATTTACAGTAGGGCGGGGCATAGAGTGCATTAGGGCCCGCCCCCTTTTTTCAGCAAATAGTCTTCGTTAAAGGGTTATAAGCCATAAACCAAACCAGTCAGCTACGAGAAGCATCACAACACTACAAACTTTGATTTGAAGCAAAAAAATTTTTGTGAAAATCAGACAAAAGTACAAGACTGTGTGGGTATATATTATGCTTGATTTTTAAATTACTATTGGATGATTATATTAATTTTGGAGCAGAAAATGTGGATTTTAAAACCATATCTTGACTTTTTGATGTATCCCTTTTTCCTGATTATGCATGAAGGATAAATGATCATTTTCTTTTATCTGTAGGTCACATCCAGACGTTGTTGTTTTCTAATTTTATGCTAATTTATTCTAGGTGAAACTGGTTCAGCACACATACTCCTGTCTGTACGGCACCTTCCTGTGCAACAACGCAAAAGAGCGAGAGGCTCGTAACGTCTATAAACGCACCTGCTCCGTCTGGTCGCTCCTCCGCACCGGCAACAAGAACTTCCAGAACTTCCTCTACATCCCCTGCCATGATATGGTCAGCACAGGATGCAAACACACACTTAAAGTCAAGTCAGCTTTATTTTTATAGTGCTTTACACAGTGCAGAATGTTTCAAATGTTTGTGATTCCCTCCGTTGCAGGTTTTGCAGCCGGTATGTCACACACGGGCTCTGCAGTTGTGGACGGCCGTTTATCTGCCGACGTCATCGCCGTGCACAGCGGCCGAAGACGCCATGGAGATCTACCTGAGCCCTTCGGGACAAGGAGAGGAGTTCACCTCACGCTCTCTCGACAGGTGACCGCGCTGATTCATTTCACTCAGTAGCAGGTTCCGGTGCTTGAAATGCTTCACAATTACATTTGGCCGCATATTGCTTCGCTGAATCTTTATTTGGCCAAGTTCCAACCAACTTTCCCGAAAGTAATATCGTGATGCGCTTCTTTCTCTACAATCAGATTTCAGCACACTTGCTGGCAGTAAATTACAGATTGCAGGACTCCCTGCTGATCTAGTCTGTAGTTCATTAGTTGTCAGTGTTTTTATTAAACAAAAAGCAAAGTATTTTTTAAAAGGCATTAAATAATTTTTATAAAGCATTAAATGTTTTATTTTTATAGTTTGCTTTACTTGGTCTGATGACATTTTCAGTGTTTTTAAGCTAAATATTTTTAAATGTCTCTCTTTACGTATTAAACAAAAAAAACTAAGCATTTTTATGAAGCATTAAATAATTTTTATAAAACATTTAGTGTATAAAGTGTACATTTTGAGTGCGTGTTTTAAACAAAATATTTAAAAGAGCCAATATTTTTATTAAACAAAAATCAAAGTATTTTTTAAAAAACATTAAATGTTTTATTTTTATAAAACATTTAATTTGCTTTACTTCCTAGTGACATTTTCGATGTTTTCAGCAAAATATTTTAATTAAACAAACGGCAAAGTATTTTTTAAAAGGCATTAAATAATTTTTATAAAGCATTAAATGTTTCATTTTTATAGTGTTATAGTGTTTTATAGTGTCATTTTTATAGTTCATTTTTTCACTTGTCCTGCTGACATTTTCAATTTTTTTTTTTTTTTTTTTTAGCAAAATATTTGGTCAGTATTTTTATTAAACAAGTATTGATATAAAGCTTTATTATTATATATTATTAATGCACATATTATAATATGTTATAAAGCATATTATATTTATAAAACTATTAATGTTTTATCTTTTATACATTTTATTTTTTATAAAGTAATAAGTTTTCTTTACTTGTCCTAGTGACATTTTCAGTATTTGTTTTTAAGCAAAATATTTTTAAGTGTCTGTATGTTTATGTAGTAAACAAAAAACAAAAAAAAACCTAAGAATTTTTATGAAGAAATTAAATATTTTTTATAAAATATTATGTTGCCTTTAATTGCATTGGCAACATTTTGAGTGTTTTAAACTAAATATTTTTTTTTTATATATTTTTATTAAACAAAAGGCAAAGTATTTTTTATAAAGCATTAAATATTTTTTATAAAACTTTGTTTTCTTTACTTGCCTTAGTGACATTTTCATTGTTAGCAGAATATTTTTCAGTATATTTATTAAACACAATTTATTTTTTTATTTTTTTTTCGTTTACTTTTCAAAACAAAAAATAATTCAATTTTGATAAATATAAAACTTAATGATGATGAGTCACTGTACTGAGATGCTTTGAGTTGTGTTCAGATTCTGCCCTCTTGTGGAGAACTGAAGCTGTGTTTTTCCATTCACTCAGGCTTCCCAAAACACGGTCGATGGACAACTTGGTGTCTGCTTGTGAGAACGGCGTGACGCTCACTCGCACCTCAAGTGACCCCAACCTCAACAAGCACTGCCAGGAGGGACGGCCAGCGCTGGAGTCCAATCAGCCGCTGTCGATCCAGGACACGCCGATTGCTGGGTTGATCAGCGATGAGCAGGAGTCGGAGACGTGTGAGGAAGTAGTTTCTCCAATATCTTGTGAGCAACATGAGGATGATTTAAGGGCGGAGCCTTGTTTGACAACCCAGCCTCTGCCGTCTTTGCCCCACCCCTTAGCATTAGATCAGACCCCGCCTCTTCCGGTTTTAAATCAAGCCCCGCCTCAAATCCCAATCAGTCCCCTCCCACCTTTACCACAGGAAGTGGAAGTCAGGACTGCAGAAATTACTTCCACAACCTCAAATCCGCCTTCTCTTTGTAATGGCTTTGCACACGTAGAAAACACTAGCAGCTCTCTGAACTCCAAACTCGAACGCTTTTCTCCAATGGAGGCGTCTGTGGAGACGCTAACGGAGCAAAGCGACATCGCTCCAGCTAGGATTGAATCGCACATCCCAGTTGAAGCAAAAAAGACTGAGGCCATACGGAATGGAGAACTCGTTTCCGTGAGAGAGCGGCCACCACCTGCCGACTACGCCAAAGCAGCACGACGTCTGATTTCCCAAAGCCAGTTGACTGATCTTTCCCTACTTGGATCCCAGTGGGACAGCGTCCAGGGCCTTGTTCAGTCGGCCTGCGGTGGCGCCATCCAGCACGGAAGCTATCACGGCCGTCGATTGGCAAACAAGCTTCTCCGCGCCCAAGGCGGAAACGCAAACGGTGGGCCGTGTTGTCGTCGTGACCCCTTGCGCACTCCTGGAAGTCCCATCCAGTCGGGTTGGTTCTCCGCCGTGAAGAACTCAAGCTACGCCGCCCTTTGTTCCTCAGCCGCCTCTTCGTTAGCAATGGGACCGTCCTTCCGGCAGCTTCTACCCTCCCATTCTTCACCCTCCTCAGGTGGATCTCTGGCTCCCGCGTACCTGGACGACGACGGTTTGCCGGTCGCGGTGGACGCGGTGCAGCAGCGCCTGCGGCAGATCGAAGCCAATTACAAACAGGAGGTGGAGGTGTTGAGGCGGCAGGTTCGGCAGCTTCAGCTCAAACTAGAGAGCAAACAGTTCTGCACGCCGCCCTCCGAGCCGGACGTCGACTATGAGGATGATATCGTAAGTTCCTACATATGCACACATTTCCCATTAGACATGAAAGTAAATGTGTCATGCTCCCTGAGTGTCCTTGAAACTCTTTAGTTTGATCAAATTTAAGGGTGTTAAATATCTTGAATGGTTTAACAGAAAGCTTAAAGGATTAGTTCACTTTAAAATAAATATTAACCCAAGATTTACTCAACCTCTAGCCATCCTAGGTGTATGTGACTTTCTTCTTTCTGATGAACACAATTGGAGTTATATTAATAAATATCCTGATGCATCCAAACTATATAATGGCAGTGAATATGTCATGACTCCATCCTTCATAAACGTACTCCATGCGGCTCCAGGGGTTAATAAAGGCCTTCTGAAGTGAAGCGATGCATTTATATAAGAAAAATATCCATTTTTAACAAGTTATGAAGTAAAATATCTAGCTTCCGCCAGACCTCCTTCCATATTCAACTTATGTCTTTCCTTCTTCAGTCAAAAAGAAATGAAGGTTTTTGAGGAAAACAATCCAGGATTGAAAAATGAGCAATGGTTTCTCTAGATAAGACTCTTATTCCTTGTCTGGGATCATGTAGAGCTCTTTGAAGCTGCACTGAAACTGACATTTGGACCTTCAACCCGTTGAACCCCAGTGAAGTCCACTATATGGAGAAAAATCCTGGAATGTTTTCCTTAAAAAACCTTTTCTTTTCGACTGAAGAAAGACAGACATGAACATCTTGGATGACATGGGGGTGAGTCAATTATCAGGAAACTTTAATATAGCTCGGATTTTGTTAATCAGAAAGAAGAAAGCCATATACACCTATGATGGCTTGAGGGTGAGTAAATCTTGGGGTAGTTTCATTTTAAAGTGAACTAATCCTTTAAAAGGTCTTAAATTTGGGGATGGAAAAACAAGGACTGTGATATACAGTAGCCAACTAATTTTGAACAGTCATTACATATTATAACACATTCCTGCAGAGGGCGCCATTGTTGATTTGTTTAGTGTTTAGTGTAATGAAGTGATCTCACTAGTGTTCACTGGGCAAGAAAATATTCTGTGTATTTGTTAGGTTTTGTGTGTCATCTGAGGCTAAAGTTTGATTATAGAGAGAAAACGAAAATATTTGATTTTGACGTGGAAGTTTGAGGTTTGTGCAAGTTTTGAGATTTATAGTTGTGATAAAAAGTTGAATTGTGTGATATATTGAAATAGAAAACATATACAGTACAGTCCAAAAGTTTGGAAGCACTAAGATTTTATAATGTTTTTAAAAGAAGTTTCGTCTGCTCACCAAGGCTACATTTATTTAATTAAAAATACAGTAAAAAAACAGTAATATTGTGAAATATTATTACAATTTAAAATAACTGTTTTCTATTTGAATATATTTCACAAAATATCAGTGTTTATCTGAAATCTAATCTTTTGTAACATTATAAATGTCTTTACTGCCACTTTTGATTGATTTAATGCATCCTTGCTGAATAAAAGTATTCATTTCTTTAAAAAAAAAAAAAAATAAAAATTCTTCCTGACCCCAAACTTTTGAACGGTAGTGTATAATGCTACAGAAGCTTTGTATTTCAGATAAATGCTGTTCTTTTGAACTTTCTATTCATCAAGGAATCCTGAAAAAAAAAGTACACAACTGTTTTCAACATTGAAAATAATCATAAATGTTTCTTGAGCAGCAGATCAGCATATTAGAATGATTTCTGAAGGATCATGTGACACTGAAGACTGGAGTAATGATGCTGAAAATTCAGCTTTGATCACAGGAATAAATTACTTTGTCAAATATATTTAAATAGTACACAAATATTTTAAATTGTAATAATATTTCACAATATTACTGTTTTTTACTGTATTTTTAATTAAATAAATGTAGCCTTGGTGAGCAGACGAAACTTCTTTTAAAAACATTAAAAATCTTAGTGCTTCCAAACTTTTGGACTGTACTGTATATATATATATATATATCTGTAGCTGTATATCTTGATTATTTTAAATTTGCAGCTCTCCTGTTTGGCCTAATGTGAATATCACATTTCAGAAGGCTAGGATTTAATTAAATAAAAGTGTATGATGTGTTAAGCATATTAAGTTTTGAAGTTTAAAACCAAAAGTTTAAAAGCCTCGTTTCAGTGCAGTGGTTATTTCTGCTTTAGGATGCGTTCAGATGCGATGTAATCCCAGAGTATCTTTTGTCTGTTGTCCCTCCAGACGTGCCTGCGGGAGTCTGACGGCAGTGACGAGGAAGACTCTCTGTCCAATCACAGCGAGGATCGCTTCAGTGAAGGCAGCTGGGACCGCGTGGAGAGGAAGGACACAGAGGTGAGCGATCCACACTCTTTCCTGCTAATGCTCGGTTCAACTAATAGCAATCAGAGAGTCTAACACCTTGTTTCTGGACTCGCAGGTCACCAGATGGGTCCCGGATCACATGGCTTCTCACTGTTTCAACTGCGACTCTGAGTTCTGGATTGCCAAGCGTCGCCATCACTGCAGGTGGGTCGCGTCTGCAGATCTGTCAGCCGCTGGACTGCTGGGACGTCCTGTGCCTCATGTCAGCAGTGTAGAGTGTAGGAATGGAGGGATCAGATGAATAAGAGAGTCTTGCTTCTTTTTGTCAGCTTGACCTAAATTTATTTACTTTAAGCACCTTTTTATGTCGTGTTAAATATTTAGTAAATGTACTGAATTTCACTACAATTGACTACAATCACAAATAATTAAAATAGCTCATTTAATTAGTGCTTTTAAGATCAAAGCGTCCTGTTTTTGATGCTTCTACGTTGTTGTATATTTGTGAATTTACAGGTTATTGGATAATTTTACTTTTAGTATTATTTATATAATACTGTTAAAATATTTTGAATTATTAGCTTTTATTTTTATATTTTCAGTGTTAATTTGAATGTTTAGGTTTTTAGTAATTTTCTTGATTATTATTATTAATTATTATTTTTTTAATTATTATTTTTTATTAATTATTAATTATTATTTTTTTTTATCATTATTATTTCTATTTGTCATTTTAGTACCTCAATTCATTTTAGTTATTTGCCAAGGCAGCATTTCTAATTTTCACTTTTAAGTGTTTTAAGTTCAAGTTTATCGTGTAATATTTATATTTAATTTTAACAGTTGATATTTAATAGTGCATGGAATTGATTAGTTTGTTGGTTTATTGTATTTGAATATTGTATTTATAGGTTTATATGTAATTGGTTGGTTAATTGATAGAATATTTGATTTATAGCCAGTGTTATTTTTAGTTTTATATAATATTATTTTATTATTCATATTTTGAACTAGCTTTTATTTTTATATTTTCAACTTTAGTTTAGGTTGTGCAATTTTGTTACTTGCTTATATCATTTTTATTTTATTTTTTTAATACTATTTTTATTGCATTTTCTTGAACACTTACACAACAATGTACATCACATATCTGTAACAAGCTTTTGTCATTTTTATTAGTTTTTTGTTAAATATTTCTATTTAGCCTTCATTAATTTTCAGTTTTAGTCATTTTAGTACTTCAAATTAAAAATAACAAATTAGAAATGTTGCCTGTTTATCATCTAATATTTATATTTTATCTCAATTACTGAAAACATTTTTAATAGTTTTAGTAATTTTTTTGCTTTTGTCATTTTATGTTTTTTTTTTTAATGTTTAGCTTTATTTTATAGCATTTCTAAAGTGTTTTAAGTTCAAGTTTATCATGTAATATTTATATTTTATTTTAGCCTTATTTAAATTTTTGAACAATATTTAAAGTGCATGTAATTGGCTCATCAATCAATTTACTAATCAATAAACTATTCAGTGTTATTTTTATTGTTACAGTATTATTAAAATTAGTTTTTATTTTCATATTTTTAGTTTTAACTTTAGTTAAGGTTTTGTAAAAAAAAAAAAATACTTTTGTCAACTTTTTTATTTTAGTTTTTTGTTAAATATTTCTATTTAGCCGTCATTTATTTTCAGTTTGTCATTTTAGTACTTCAAATTAAAAATTAAAAATTAGAAATGTTGCCTGTTTTTCATCTAATATTTATATTTTATCTCAATTACCGAAAACATTTTTAAGTTTTAGTAATTTTTTTGCTTTTGTCATTTTTATTAGTAGCTTTATTTTAATTTCAGTTTCTATTTGCCATTTTAGTTGCCAAGGCAACATTTCTAATTTTCATTTTCAGTTTAAGTTAAAGTTTATCATGTAATATTTATATTTTATTTTAGCTTTATTTAAATTTTTGAACAATATTTAAAGTGCATGTAATTGGCTCATCAATCAATTTACTAATCAATAAACTATTCAGTGTTATTTTTATTGTTATAGTATTATTAAAATTAGCTTTTATTTTCATATTTTTAGTTTTCATTTTAACTTTAGTTAAGGTTTTGTAAAAAATGCTTTTGTCATTTTTTTTAAATTTATTTTAGTTTTTGTTAAATATTTCTATTTAGCCTTCATTTATTTTTGTTTCAGTTTTAGTCATCAAGTACTTCAACTTAAAAAAAAAAAAACGGAGTAAAAATGAGAAATATTGCCTTGGCGAAGTTTTTTCTATTTATATTTCATCTCAATTACTGAAAGCATTTTTAATGGTTTCAGTTATAGCACATGTGCTTGATAGGTTGGTTTATTGTATGCTATAGTTGAATTGCTCTGCTGTTGGATAGAACATGTGACTGACTGAATATGTGATGTTCTGGCAGGAACTGTGGTAACGTGTTTTGTAAAGACTGCTGCCACCTGAAGCTGCCCATCCCAGACCAGCAGCTGTACGACCCGGTGCTGGTGTGCAACACGTGCTACGACCTGCTGCTGGAGTCCCGCACGCGAGAGCTGCGCTCGCAGCAGCTCAAGAAACCCATCGCCACCGCGTCCAGCTGAGACGGCCAATCACAGCTCGCCCAGCGGGCCGCTAAGGCCCCACGCCTGGGTGTCCAAACAGATGCCCGTCATTTAGAGGAAGAGCTGCTCTCTGCCTCCTCCCCCCCCCCAAACGCAAGAGGAGGGCGATTTTGAGTCCAGATCAGCTCTGAGACTGATCGACATGAGGAAGACGATGGATGAAGTCCAAAAAAATGAGCGCGGTTTGTGATGGAGGGGCGTTTGATTGAAAGCATCTCTGGTTGTGGACATAAACTGAAGCCAGCCGGGTTCAGATGTCCAGAGAGGCGTTTCTTCATCTGAAAAATCACACACACACACACACACACACACACACGGCCCCCTATGCATCACCAATGAAACACACACACGTAGGACAATCACCTCCTTCCCTCACAGCCCCATACGTGTCCATCGAGAGGCTCACTATTTAAAATGAAACAAGCTGCTACAGTATTTAAAAATGAAATAATTCTACTTTTGTATCCTTATTATTTTGTGCACTATGGAGGGGATTTGAGACCAAAATGGAGAAATCTGCAGTTGTTTACTTGCTGTTGTCTGCTGATCCGCGGCTGTATGAAGCTTGAATGTACACTTGTTTTGTTTAATTTGTATTTTTTTTGAAACTGGAGAGATTTCTGGGCTGCGGTTACTGAACAAGCTGCCAGTTTGCATTGACTTGATTGCAGTTTTGTGTTGTTTAATGGGGCAGTGCACAGAACTGATGGGTTTTTTGTTGTCCTTTTTTGATTTTCAGCCACTCCCTTCAAAATGGCGCTTCAGCTGAACTGTGAAATGTTCCTTTCACTCTGGTTTTATGTGAAATGCACCACTTTTAAATGCCAAAATCGAACTCAAATTCCAACATGTCAATAATATATAGACTTCCATGTTCATCTGGCTGGTTGAGCGTCTGTAGCAGGAAGAAAGAAAGAAAAAAAAAAAAAGAACAAGCTGAACATTTATGCACCGTTAATGTGTATGTTGTTGTTGTACGTTACGGTAAAACTATAGCCATGTTGCACTGCTCTATTTCAGAAACTTTAGCCAGAATACTAGTGTACTAGTTTCTTTTCTACAACTTCATCTGAACAAACCAATGACAGTAATTTTACAATATTTAAATTCAATCTCACACACATGGATCATTGGAAACTGGTGGCGATTTAAATGACTTTTCTATTCAGTGGTTTCGCGGTTGCGTCTTTTTTCGCTCCTGTTCTCAGAAATGTGTCTTGTGAACATCACACAATAGAAATACATATTCAAAATAAGTGCTATTTTTTTTTTTTTCTCCCCTTTCTTTCATGTCGTCCGCGTCTTCAGGCCTGGTTCCCTTGTGTATTGTTAATAATGGTGAACCTCTCAACAGTGCCATGTGTTTTTGTTTCGTTTTTTCTTATGGATTCACTATTTGTAACTTTAACATGTTCAATGGTACAATAGCTAGATGCTTAACACGGAGAAAACGATCTGTTGAGAATCGATGTTGGGTTAAAAACAGGATAAACGCTGAGAACAGGTTTTGGTTTTGTCTGATGGTTTAATTTTTCTTTTTTCATTGTGTTAATGAAGGACACATTTTGAGTTAAAACGTTAAAAAGGAACCCAGAAATGTGATGTATAGTTATTTGGTCTGTAATAGTGGCTAAAATTTGTCACTTAGTGAATAATTGTTGTAAAAGATATGCATTGTACAAGTTCAATCCCATGGGTTAAATAAAAAGATGTCTTTATCAGCCATCTGTGTCCGAGTTCTCCGAGACTTCCGTGGGCCGAGAGATTCACTTTATTTGTCTTCTGAGGCTTTTGTGAAAACTTCCGCATTTTTGTGTCCCCGCCGGACAGTCGGATCATCAGAGGGTTATTAACAGAAGAGTAATTGTTAAGGTAGGTTTATAGTTGCGGAAGAGCTAGATGTGTAAGAATGTGTGGTGTTACGGAAATATGTAAAAATAAACAAGCAACTGTGAATTTTCAGTTTGCATGTAACACATTTCTACAAATATGTGCTCTATAAATAAAAATGTGCAGTCCTACTTTATATTAGGTGTCTTTGTTCATTTAAATGTTAGTACATAAAGGTTAATTTGATGCAATGCACTTATTGTGTACATGTTTTTACATTGTACTTATTTATTTATTTATTTAAACTGCATGTAATTACAGCTAATTAAATCTAGAATTACACCTGACTATTCTGTTACTCCTTAACTTAAGGTTAGTGACAGGTTTGGTTAGTAAGGGTTTAAACCTACCTATACCACCAAACCTGTCCCTAAACTTACCCATAGCCCACTTCAATAGCAGCAAAAGTCTTCCACAGATCACTATAACATGCAGATACACTTTTGAAGATGATAAATACACGATTGTGACGACAGCTGCGTCCTGGACCAGCATAAACCAGCTTCAAAACCTACCTTAACCATGCTGTAAACCCTAACGCTCAAAATACTTAATTGTTTTGAATAGGACAAACTTAAATTTAACAAATTAGTTCAGTTAAATTAACTGTTAGGAGTATTTAGAACTTTCTTTTTCTTTTGAGTTTACAGAACTGATATATTTTAAGTAAACAACTGTTTTATGAACTCATTTCTTTTAATTTAGGCTAACTTAAGCTGGGCTGGGATTTCTATTTGCCAGCATGCTTTGCCCATGGCACTCGAAAGGGAGAATAAATGCTAAAATGATGTGTTATATAATGTTTTTTGTGCAAAAGTAATGGATAAGGGAGAATTAGTAGTGATTAATGTTTTGTTCATTTAGAAGAGTTACCATCATGGTGACAAGTGGCACATGTGGCTTGGTTTGAGAGCAGGTAAATTACATGTTTTAAGTTGCTGTACTCGTTCAGTAAGTGTTATACCGTTAACTTGTTAACTTGTTAGCAAATTTAATGAGTTGGCATTTTCTGAATTTTCTTATTAGGGTTTACATTGAAGTAAATAACTCATTTGATTTAGTAAACCTCAAAATAAAAAAGTTAACTAAATATTTTATGTTAATTGCTATCAAAGTGTATGAGTTAGCTAACTCAGTGCTTCAAGTTAGGAGCAATTAACATGCATGAGTACTACAAACTCAAAACTTGATAGTTCTGCTTACTTAAAATTGGGAACATCATAACTCCAAAAAAATTATTTAACTGATTACCTCAATTTTTTTGAGTTAGCCCAACTTATTCAGGTTTACAATGCAGCATGGTTTTAATCTCATAAATTGTCATGTTTTGTTGGTGTGCTCATAGAGATGCACCTGTTATGAATAAATGTAATACAATCCCGATTCCCAAAAAATTAGGACACTGTACAAATTGTGAATAAAAACAGAATACAATGATGTGGAAGTTTCAAATTTCAATATTTTATTCAGAATACAACATAGATGACATATCAAATGTTTAAACAGAAAATGTGTAATTTTAAGGATAAAATTAGTTGATTTTAAATTTCATGGCATCAACACATCTCAAAAAAAGTTGGGACAAGGCCATGTTTACCACTGTGTGGCATCCCTTCTTCTTTTTATAACAGTCTGCAAACGTCTGGGGACTGAGGAGACGAGTTGCTCAAGTTTAGGAATAGGAATGTTGTCCCATTCTTGTCTAATACAGGCTTCTAGTTGCTCAACTGTCTTAGGTCTTCTTTGTCGCATCTTCCTCTTTATGATGTGTCAAATGTTTTCTATGGGTGAAAGATCTGGACTGCAGGCTGCCCATTTCAGTACCCGGATCCTCCTTCTACGCAGCCATGATGTTGTAATTGATGCAGTATGTGGTCTGGCATTGTCATGTTGGAAAATTCAAGGTCTTTCCTGAAAGAGACGACGTCTGGATGGGAGCATATGTTGTTCTAGAACTTGGATATACCTTTCAGCATTGATGGTGCCTTTCCAGATGTGTAAGCTGCCCATGCCACACGCACTCATGCAACCCCATACCATCAGAGATGCAGGCTTCTGAACTGAGCGCTGATAACAACTTGGGTTGTCCTTGTCCTCTTTAGTCCGGATGACATGGCGTCACAGCTTTCCAAAAAGAACTTCAAATTTTGATTCGTCTGACCACAGAACAGTTTTCCACTTTGCCACAGTCCATTTTAAATGAGCCTTGGCCCAGAGAAAATGTCTGCGCTTCTGGATCATGTTTAGATATGGCTTCTTTTTTGACCTATAGAGTTTTAGCCGGCAACGGCGAATGGCACGGTGGATTGTGTTCACCGACAATGTTTTCTGGAAGTATTCCTGAGCCCATGTTGTGATTTCCATTACAGTAGCATTCCTGTATGTGATGCAGTGCCGTCTAAGGGCCCGAAGATCACGGGCATCCAGTATGGTTTTCCGGCCTTGACCCTTACGCACAGAGATTGTTCCAGATTCTCTGAATCTTTGGATGATATTATGCACCGTAGATGATGATAACTTCAAACTCTTTGCAGTTTTTCTCTGAGAAACTCCTTTCTGATATTGCTCCACTATTTTTCGCCACAGCATTGGGGGAATTGGTGATCCTCTGTCCATCTTGACTTCTGAGAGACACTGCCACTCTGAGAGGCTCTTTTTATACCCAATCATGTTGCCAATTGACATAAGTTGCAAATTGGTCCTCCAGCTGTTCCTTATATGTACATTTAACTTTTCCGGCCTCTTATTGCTACCTGTCCCAACTTTTTTGGTATTTGTAGCTCTCATGAAATCCAAAATGAACCAATATTTGGCATGACATTTCAAAATGTCTCACTTTCAACATTTGATATGTTATCTATATTCTATTGTGAATAAAATACAAGTTTATGAGATTGTAAATTATTGCATTTCTTTTTTATTCACAATGTGTACAGTGTCCCAACTTTTTTGAATCAGGTTTGTGCAAATAAATAATTTTGAATTGTAAAGCTCAGATTTTTTTTTTTTTTTTTTCATGAAGGGCATTTGATACAGTTTCAAAGAAGGTGAAGTGAGAAGTTTGATGAAAGAAATGAGGGATTACTTCTGTGTTAGTAATTATAATAGAGACAAAAGAAAAGAATAATTAGAGCCATAAGCAGGCTGGAGAGGTGTGAATGTGTGCAGCAGAGCAGACTGAAACTGAATTGCACCAAAACAATAGAGACAATATACTGAATGGATGCTTAGAAGGTGACAATAAACATCAGTTAGCGTTTTAGAGTCTTTTCAAAATAAAATCACATGACATGGTCTTGAAAAACATTTAATAAAACTCAGTTTTAGACTTAACTTCAGACTTATTTGAACTATAACATCATTCATCGGTCAGATGTGGCTTTAGCTGCAGTGCATTTCTAGATTGCAACAATGCCAACTTCAATTTTATTTTCATAAATATATTTCATAAAAATACATTTCTAATAACTTTACAAAACTTTGAAGCTAAATATCTATTTTTTTCATTATGACAATAATTAATTATGACTACAAAATACCGTCTGCTTTCGAATGAGACTATACTTATGCTTTTAGTGCAAAGAGTTCATGAACTGTATCTGTTTTAGTTTGGGTATGTCATTTCCTGGGATTTTTTCAGTAGCGGGGGTGCTGGCTAACAGGTTATAAATATTTCCATGATGAAAAAACATTTTGACCAGTATGGCTCACACAGTGACAAAAGACTTTATTTTGGTGGCGTTGGCCAATTTATGTGCACAAAAACTAGGGTTTGAAGCATGAATTAAATGTTTTGGGTGAGTAACTACATTTTGCAGACGTGATAGAGTTGTGATGTTTCAACGAACAGTTGTGACCATTGAACTTATAGTTCAGAGAATGTTAAGACTGTTTCAAGAAATGTGCCAAAGTGATTGAGAAAAACTGTAATGAACCAACAAAATATGAGAGATTAGACAGGAAACGGAAATGAGATTGCACTATGAATTCATTAATTTCTTTAATTCAAATTATATATTATATGAATAAAAAAACTGTATAGAGAAATAAGACCCCTATATTTTTTATTTATTGTTTACCTTCATTTATGCCATTGTTTGTTTCAGTGATTCACCATTGTCAGCAGGTGAATTTGCTGTATTAGACACTGGCCCCTTAAGAAACAGTGACTGCACAAGCAAAGTTTAGTTTCACTAATAATAAGATCATCTCTGGTTTCACATCTGTCTGACAGAAAGAATGACTAGTAAACATCACTGAATTGAATTTTTTATTGTTATTGTATGCGTACAACTTTCATTGTACCCACCAACAAATTTCACATGCAACCTCAAAACTAAATGCAGTTAATAACAAACAATCTACATACTTAGTAAACAACACAATAATCAATGTCCCACGAAACGTATTAAAATATTACAACAACTCTACAAAAGTTTATTAGCTTGATTCAGAGCATTAATGGCTCCTCAAACGTGAAGTACGGGCATAAAATGTCTTCCAGACGGTAGTAGTTCAAAACGTGTAGAATCCTTACAGATGCTGATAGACTTTGCATGACCTACAGATATCTTCTAGTGCTGGTAGTTCAACACCGATTATCCTCTGTGCTCGCAAGACAACCCTCTGGAGTTCTTTCTTATTGCATATCTGTATGGTTTTCTAGCTGTACAGTTAATGATATGTTAGCATGCTCTCTGTTACACCGATAAAAAGTGATCTGTTGAGGCAAACAAGCTTTCCTTAATGCCTTAAAGTCTTTATTGTGCTTTCTTTACCAAACTTTACAATACTATTAGTCATTATTATATCTTCTGAGTAAATTGTAATTCCACAAGAGTATCAATGTGTTCCAATGGCTGCATGGGAGTTGCTATTATTACTTCCTTCAGATTTCAATCTTTGTTTGAACATGAAGTTTGTTTAATGAGTCCCGTCCATTTTACTTCCTATTGTGAATTTGACTTTCAATTGTGAGTCAATTGTGCAAAGAACACCTCTACCCATATCTATTTCCTAATGATATCTCCCAGGGGTAGCATGTACATAGCAAAAAGCAGCATACTGAGCCTTGCGGTACTCCACACTGATCGATACGACATCTCTTCATTTACTACAAACTGATAACGGTCAGATAAGTATGATTTGAACCATGCCAATGCAATTCCACTAATGGCAACAGAATTTTCAAGTCTATTCAAAAGAATATCATGGTCGATAGTGTTAAATGCAGCACTAAGATCCAGTAACACTAATAGAGAGATACAACCACGATCGGATGATAAGAGCAAATCATTAGTAACTCTAATGAGAGCAGTCTCAGTACTATGGTACGGTCTAAATCCTGACTGGAAATCCTCACAGATACTATTTCTTTCTAAAAAGGAACATAGTTGTGATGATACAGCCTTTTCTAGTATTTTTGACAGAAAAGGAGGTTCGAGATCGGCCTGTAATTGACTAATTCTTTAGGATCTAGTTGTGGTTTTTAATAAGAGGTTTGATAATAAAGTTTTCGATATGTACCCTATTGATAAAGATGAATTAACGATATTAAGAAGATGAATCTATGACTTCTGGAAGCATCTCTTTCAATAGCTTAATCAGGATAGGGTCTAACATACATGTTGTTGATTTTGATGATTTAACAAGTTTAGAGAATTCCTCCTGAGAAGACTGCTGTTTGGAAACATCAGAAGTTCAAGCTTTATTTCTTGTTAATTTAGCTGCTGTACCAAATAAATTTTGATTTGATTTGATTGATGGGTTTGTTTTCTTCTAAAGGATTTGAAAAATAAGCAGATCTAGCAGTTTTTAAGGCCTTTCTGTTAGCAAAAATGCTTTCTTTCCATGATATGCTTTCTTCCAGCTGCACTCCATTTTTCTGGCTGCTCTCTTAAGGGCCCGGGTGTGCTTGTTGTACCACGGTGCTGGACTATTTTCCTTAATCTTCCTTGCAATGGAGCAACTGGGTCTAAAGTGAATATTGTGGCGACCAGGGCGGGCGAGAGCCGTGAGGGAACGGCGCGAGGCCGGTGGCGCGAGTGTTAATGAGCTTCACCTGGGAGGCGCACCGGCCTTTAGTCCCTCACGGAGGAGCTCCGGGAGCATAAAAGGAGGAGCGACTACCGTGGAGGACTCAAGGCCAGTGCGCCTCCCAGGTGAAGCTCATTAACACTCGCGCCACCAGCCTCGCGCCGTTCCCTCACGGCTCTCGCCCGCCCTGGTCGCCACAAATATGCTTAAACTTTACAACTTGTGTGTGAGTTTATGAATGTTTATTTGTGAATAAAAGCCTAAATTAAATCTGTTCATCATATAAAGTGATCGTATCTCTTCAGAAAATTTGGACTAATCCTCTTGATTCATATGAATTAGTTTTACAATCATTTTTGAACTTTTTAAAGCGTCAAAGTGTCGGTTGCATAGCTGTCAATGGAATGACAGAAAGCTCTCAGATGTTTTTAAAAACATCTTTATTTGTGTTCCTAAAAAGAACGAAAGACTTATGGGATTTGAAACGACATGAGGGTGAGTAAATGATGACAGAATTTTCATTTTTGGGTAAACTAAACCTTTAAAATGTATGCATATGCAGAAGTTAGTACAACACAACTCACAATCAAGAGCTTTATTACAGAGAGAAATTATGTCTTTAATGTAGAATTCTTCAAATCCTTGAGAAGAAAGTGAATGGGAAAAATACATCTCTAACCAAGAAAAAGTGGATGTTCATTGTTGTGCTCACAAAACTTAATGTATTCCTAATAGAAAATAGCCAGTAAATAAATAAACAAATGCATACGGGTTTTTAAAAATTCATTACTACTTGTACTATTATTAGTACTGCTGTAGGCTATTATTATAATATGGTATATTAGGTATTGAACAGTTTGTTGTCTTCTCTTCACCGGCCATTAGATGTCATCAAAGCCACATTAAGGATTATTTTGCTCTCGACTGCTCATCTACTCATAACTGTATATTTCTGTTGTAATTTGTGAATAAAGCAGGTGTTTACTCAAGTGAACTTTATACAAGATATCATAATAGATAATAATCTCCCATATACACGCTATAAAGTGTATGAGTAACACTGGCAAATGACACAAAACAACCAGCCTATAAAATGATAATGTTAACAGCACTTACACCGCAGTAAGATTACAGTACAGTAAACATTAGTTAAAGTAGGTAGTTAAAGTAAAACAATAATTCAACACTTCCTACTTCCTGACAGAACTTTCCTCATTTTTTAATGATAGAATTCCCTTTCCCTGAATAACACATTGGGACAGAAATACTGAAGGAATCATAATTAAGGATTTCACCTGAAATAATCTAACAAGTGCAATTTTTGAGGTTATTTATGCTTTGATTAGTGAAAACTGTAAGTAGCAGGTTTATAAAATACATTATAATACAAACAAATTTAGAATAAGATGACCCGAGACACCTGAGGACTTTTTTTTTTTTTTGTCATATACTGCAATGACAGTTTACCTTAAAGGTAGTCAAGACTGAGATAGATAGATAGATAGATAGATAGATAGATAGATAGATAGATAGATAGATAGATAGATAGATAGATAGATAGATAGATAGATAGATAGATGGATAGATGGATAGATGGATAGATAGATAGATAGATAGATAGATAGATAGATAGATAGATAGATAGATAGATTAGATAGATAGGTGTGATGTAAACTGTTACAGTGATGCTCTCAGTGTATCAGAGGAATGTGATGGGAGGGGCCAACAGACTCCATCCTGTCCATTGATAGATATATTACTATATAAGAGACGATCACACTCTCAAAGGGTCACATTTGGTCGAGTCTCACTGCTGGAGTCACACGACATTCACAATGCGGTGTCTGCTTTCAGCTTATCTTCTGCCACTGATTCTGCATTCATGCACCGGTGCAGGTGAGTCCAGGAGCTTCACTATACTGCATGATGCTGCATCATATATGCATTCATGTTCAAGTGTGATTACAGATCTACAAGTTTTCAGTGTTTTGCAGGTACAGTAGGGCATTTTATGTGACAAAGCACTGATCAAATCTATTGTGCATTTATTAGTGTGCATTAATAACTAAAGTGCATCATTTAAAGGTGAGCAAACTGACTCTTGTGTAAAATTAACGACCTGCATTATTACTGTTGATTGTCTACATGTTCAGGCTGTTCGTAAACAGTTTCATAGAAATCGTCTTTCTAATCAGTTGTTTTCTGCACAAAACACTCAAAATAATTAATATCCGACATTAACATTTAACAACAACAACTTGGATTTTGGAGCTTTTCAAAAGTACACACATGATGCTTTCTAACGTTTTTCATCTTTATTTATTTTTACAGTATATCAACCACTAAGAATAACCTAAATTAAAATAAATAGCCTACATAATTTCATTCCGAACCAAAAATAAAGATGACCCCATTCATTAAAACGCAAAGCACATTTTGGCTATTATAACTTTTGTTAGTGTCTGTAAGCTGATTCAAACTCTCTTACCCAGGCAGACTGTCAGATTTATCTTATACATTTAGAAGAACCTTCTCTGTCATCTGACGCACAAACCTCGAACCCCTAGAAAAATCCGTCATCGAAAAATAAATCATTCCTGCGCGCGCCTCATCTTGTTTAGGAAGGAGCATCTTTATTTCTGCTCAAGGACATTCGGTCTGTTCCCGTTCCTTGTGTAGGAGGAGCGCATAAAATCCACAAGGCGTCCGAAGTGTTTGCCAAAGAGTGAAGGAAGCTCTGGAACGGAAACATTAGAGCTGCACCTGCGATTTATATGATGACTTTCAGGCGCGTCGACTTTTTAAAGGAATGATCGGTACATATCAAATCACAAAAATCCAGGCGTTTTGGAAAGATTTTAGATCTTTGGATGTTTGGCTGGAGCGCAAAAAGGACCATTTGGGTTGCGCGTGATGAACCTCAACATCACGCGCAACCCAAATGGTCCTTTTTGCGCCCCAGCCAAACATCCAAAGACTTCAAATCTTCCCAAAACGCCAGGTTATTAGTGATATTATATGTAAATTAACAATTAAGTTATCATTACAGTTATGATTCGGGTTTTCAAAGCAAAATGCTGGTTATCTCCACGGACGAATGTTTACGAGCGTCTATTTACCGCAAGGTGAAAATAGGATGCTGGGTTAAAAACAACCCAAGTTGGGTTAAAAATAGACACTGAAAATGGACAATGTTTGACCAATCTGCTCGATAGTTTTATTTAACCCAACTATTGATTAAAAAATGACTATGTCTGGCTTAAAATGAACCCATAGGTTGGAAATAATATGCAACAATAATCAAAAGGAGAACATTTATTAATAAGCAATTTAATAAATGTTTAATTATTATTCATTAAAATTATTAATAAATGTTAATTTCCAGCATATTTTGGGTTCATTTTAAGCAAACATTACAGTGATTGTTAAACAGCTGAGCAGGTTGGACAAACATTTAACCCAACTGCTGGGTTAAAACAACCCAATCACTTTCAACTTTCACTTTTAGTTTTAAACCAGCATTTTTAGAATGTACACTACAAGCTCATCTTTTGGGGTTAGTGAAAGGTAAAAACAAGTTAAAATGTTATTTTATGCATAATAAAATGCATTTAGAAATGTGAAAATGTCTCAGTGTTAGAAAACACAATATTAAAGCAAGTGTCAATTATTGGGATTAGCTATCAACATGAATGCATCTGGCTTAAAGATATTAAATCATCTCTTGCTTAGATATGAGAACCAGCTAGGATCTAAAGACATTTAAACATTGACGCGTTGAAACAATGTGTATTGTGAAAGAGTAAGGCTGTACAAATAAAAATGACTCGACAAGCAAAGCTTTTAACAAAAGACGTTTGTTCGCTTTGAAACGCTAAAACCTGGAGTGATGAAATTAAAGATTGAGTCAGTCTTATGTTTGTTTGTGCTTAGTGAATGATGTTGATATTAATGTGATTACGACACATCATGTGACTGACATCATTTGCATCGCATCTAATGCAATAACATTCAGATGTTTTAAGTGTGACTTCATATACTTTCTAGGGCACATGTGTATAAAAAGTCAAAGGGCTCGATGTCTCCATACAAGAGCCAAAATTAGATACATTAAGCTATAAACTTCATATCTTATCTTCATATCTTATTATCAATAACTTAATGTAGTGAAAATGTTAACTGAAAGAACCAGGACTGAAAGGTCTTCCTCATTGTGCCCTTGATCAACACACTTATCAAGCTTCAGTCCCTGTGGAGTAACCCGAGGTGAAGTGAACTGTGAATGACTTTTCATTAGAGCATCTGCTAAATGGCGGCTAACTACATTAAAGGTCAATAAATCTCGATATAGTTCATAAACTACACCTAAGTGCTACTAATGAAGCCAATAGGAATCTTTACATGCTGCATTGAAGACCTGCATAATGAATAGCCTGTCTTGAACACTGTGGACCAAAACCAAAATAAAATAAAAGAAGAACTAGAATTTATATAAGGAATAATTGTCAACGCGCCGTTGAATCATTAGAAAATAATGCACACCTGAGGTGGTGATGCGGCCACAGAGTCAATTATTACGCTTATATTACAGTCACCACACCTGAACATTGTTTATTGTTGTATTTCAAGACATTCGTCATGTCATTGTCCTGAAAACACTCTTGTGCGTAGGACTAATTTATTACACATCCCATTCCAAAATGTCATTTCAGAGCTAGTAATGGAGGATTGAGCCATTGATATGTTATTAATGCAGTTATTAGCAAAAGAGGGGGGTGAGTGGGAGAGAGAGCAGGAGAAAGAGTGTTTTCCGTACATAACAAAACAAATTTGTGGCAAAAAAAACATGAAAATAATTTGATGTTTTTATCCAATTGTTTACTGTATGTATTTGCTTTGTCAGTGTCGTTGTGGGTTTTGGTTCTTTTGCAGTTACAGGCTGTAAGGATCTTCCAAATAACTGAAATCATTTGGCGAAGTGATATGGACATGTAATTTGGTCAAGACCTGCCTGGAGCTACTTTAGCTGTGCGTTTCACTGAAAATAACTGCAAACCTTAGAACGTTCGTCAACCAATCAGATTCAAGCATTTAACAGCCCCATAATAAAAGAATGTTAATTTCGATTTTATATCTCACAATTCTTTTTTTCCTCAGGAATTGCCTGGAACTACTTTGCAAACCTTTGAATGTTCATCAACCAATCAGATTCATGCATTCAACAGCCCTGTGTTATAATGTATTCACTTTGAACTATTTGCAAACATTTTATTTCAAAATACACACACTCAGTCTAATTGGTATGTAAGCCTAATATGCGAAAACGGCTCTGTTACAGTTTAATGTTAGCCTATATTTTAAATTTAAAACAGCAAAAATTTACCAGAAATGTTACACATTACCATCAGTTGTTTAACATTCCTATCTTAAAACAGTTGTCAAATATTTAATGTTTAGCCTGCTTAGATTTTACCTCGCACTCTTTCACTGATTAAACGGAGCGTCGCACTGGAATTCTTTATGCGATTATGTGAACAGTAAAGCCCCGCCTTCTTTGATTTGATTGGCCCTTTCAGTCATTCTGACATTGACTGGTGCTGTTAGACCGCTGTTAAAAAAGTACCAAAAACATAAATAAATTAATTGGAGATAGGCTACATTATGGAGAGAAACTGCACAGACACTGTATGGATGTGCATGTCTGATCAAATGGAGTAAGCGATAGCCTCAGACATCACGCCCATGGACTGTTGTCTTAACGTCTGATGCATATGCACTTATCTGGAAACACTTCAGGATTTTCAAAGTCATCATCTGACTGATGGTTGAATTCTGCAGGATGTCCGGGAGACGTGTGTGTCGCATTCTTTAACGGTCCACCTGGAAACAAATGCCATGAAGCCAAACCCCCTTATGGAAAAAGAATGCCGTTGTGTTTACAACTGAGATGATAAGTGCGTATCAGGATCAAATAAACGCTGGAGTTTCAAAAGTATGTGAAGTTTGCGGCTACAGTGCTGCAGTAAACTTGCACAATGTTGTTGAATGAATAATTTATTAGATGCACGGCGGTCTGTTGCTCTAATGACATCCATTTTACATTTTCACGCTAAACACGACGCAAAGCAAAATGAATTGCTGTGATTGGCTGCGTTATATGTCAGTCAAACGTCCTCTTGGGCGGTCCTTGGCCAATGATAGCAAACCTTCTGCCGTCAGTCTGAAGGTATGGCTACGCGAGACTAGCTATAGCCCATACTTTAAAAGGCAGTGCATTCGGTTGTACGCATGCGGCAAGCGTTCACATCAAGACTTTAAGTGCATCTCACTCCTGAGACGCTGTCTACATAGACAGCTTCCTTCCTAGGGCAGCTAACCAAAATGGATAAGTGACTGATTTGAAACATTCTTCAAGTAGTCTAACCTTCTGACTCGTGTTACAAGAAATGTTTTAAGCACATAATAATAATCGGAATCAGAATGAGCTTTAATGCCAAATATGTTTACAAACACAGGGAATTTGTACAGATGTAGAGATAAGGCAGTAAAACGGACTATACAACACAATAGTAAAGAAAAGACAGTAAGATTTAATATAACATTATACAATAGATAGGCTACAGTAATAAAATATAGGAAAAAAAAACTTTTTTTTTTTTTCTGTGGGTGGAGCCTACTGTACCTGGTGGCAGAAAATGACAGTTCTGCAGTAGCAGTCTGTGGAAGACATGGAATAATAAAAAAATTCTGACTTTTTTTTCTCGCAAATCTGAGTTTATATCTTGCAATTCGGACTTTTCCCCCTCAGAATTGTCAAATAAACACAATTGCGAGTTATAAAGTCCAAACTGGGAGATATAAACTCGCAAATGCAAGAAAAAAAGTCAGAATTGTGAGATAAAAATGTTAAAGGCTATATTTAAAAGATATGTTATAGGTTTAAATATTGTTTTTTTGTTGTAACTGTTATGTATGTATGTCCTCTATGAACTGCATATGTGAATATTATGTAGACTTACTGTTTACATCAAATTCATACTTTAATAGTAGAATAATCATTGCAGGTTTCATCAGTTCAGTCTGTGATTTGCAACATAAACATCAAAATGGCAACAACGGTATTCTATAAAAACTAAGACATTCCAATTCTGACATCCTCAGGTGGAAAAAAACATTTTTCTCATTTTTGCACATTTTGTTACCAGTATTTTTCTGCCAGCACTATGCGCGCAGCTACAAGTGACGTAACTGTGACGTCTGCTCCAAATTGTTCTATACATAGTATGCATTTTGCTTGTACAATAAGTGGCAAAATGCCAGAAGTTCAATCTTGCTGACTGAATGAGGAAACTCTCTTTCTGTAACTAAGCAGATTTCAAACCCTTTTCGTGTTCAGATGATACACACACTTATGGAGTGTCTGAGTCGCTCCAGATAATATCTTGCCAGGATTTTTGTTTTGGTTTACGTGCATGAAACCATATTTTCTTTGCTTTGTTTTTGTGCCTTTATTCCACGACAGCGTTGGGTCTTTGAGATATTACTGACCTTCTGTGACTCTGTTACTTTGTTTCTCGTGCCGCTCTAAAGATCAAAGGCTGTTTGTTAATAGCCTGTCGCTGTGAACAGCCAGGTATTGTTCTCCACCGACCGTACGCTGCGGACCCGACGCGGTTTATGATAGCCGAGAGCAGTGACACCTGCTCATTTCAATCCAAACTACATCAAGTCACCTTTATAGATGGTTTCAAAACAGTAATAAACAGGATAATAACAGAATCAATGATGCAAACTTCATTTAAATAAAACATTAAGGCTCAATGCAACATCTTTCTGAGTTAATAAAATGATTTAACCAATAAACTACAATGAGTTAGATTAACTTATTTTCAGCATAAACACACATTTTTAAGTTGATTACTTCTGCTAACTTGGTTGTGGCTGTGGAACCAATTTATCTTATTTAAATCAACAGTTAGTATAGCACATACTAAAATAACTTCTATAACATTTAAATTTAAAGGACACCTATAATGCCCCTTTTCACAAGATGTAATATAAGTCTCTGGTGTCTCCAAAATGTGTCTGTGAAGTTTCAGCTCAAAATACCCCACAGATCATTTATTATAGCTTGTCAAATTTGCCCCTATTTGAGTGTGACCCGATTACAGCACTTAAACATGGAAAAAGTCATATTTTCATGATATGTCCCCTTTAATGAACAAGTTAAAAGTAAAAGAAAACAGTCAACACAAACGGTCAAACATAACTGCATTAAATACTTACGGGTCTTTCCCTTTACTAATGAAATATATGAAATAAGACTTAATTACAACATTTTTTCTCCATGTCCAGTGCTATACAAAGCATGCTGGGAACTAGAAATCCACTGGCCAATTTTCATAGTTATCAAGACAATTTCATTCAGTTACTACAACGTGATTTAAAAAAAAAATCAATTGATGTAGAAATCCCAGTTTAATATTGTGTTTTTTAAGTCAACATTATGTCAACAAAACTCATCAAAATAATGTTTGCAACTTAAAAAGTTTAATTAAATCAACAAATTAGAATTTTTAACTTGAAACCATGCACTTTTTTTCAGTAAACACTCTTAAATCAAGATACATTTACGTAAGAAGCAGAATTACTCACAATATTAAATCGGCTTTATGCTTAAAACAAGAAAAAATATCTGCCAGTGGGGTCAGAAAAATAAACTTAACTTAAAGGGAAAACAAGATTGTTTTTCTGACCCCATTAGACTTATTATTTTAAGCATAAATTCACTTAATTTTCATGGATTTCTTTTCATAAAATAAGATTCTGATTCAATAATTCTGATTTAAGAATGTTTAGATAGTTACTGGAAAACAAGACAAAAACACTGAGGAAGAAGCTCGCTTTTTGCAGTACATGCAAAATTATTATTCAAGTTATAGGTAAAAGATCCTCTGAATTTGAAAGTTGAAAATCAGTAACATTCTCTGATTTGAAAAAGTATGCATTGGGAAATGTTTTTGGAAAATGCACTGGGAAAAGTTGTAAACATCATGCAATGTTTATATGTTCCTAAAACATGAAAGTTTGCACTATTGGGGTTTGTCCTAGAGGATGCTACCAAAAGGGAAATGACATCATCTGCATTCTGGGTAAAAGCAGCTCACAATGGGAGATGATAAACACGGCCCACTGTTTTGATCACGGCCTTGTGCCGATCACCTCGCGTTCCTGGCTTTGTGATCCAGACGGCTCATGTGGAGAAACTGGGATGCTGTTCACATGGGTTTGTTTGTGAGGCCGATTATCATGTGCCCGCAGAAGGAAACGGCATCACAGATGAGGTAGAAAGACCTGCCGGTGGAGCCACTTCGCTGGCACTTCCGTTCCAATCTGTGGGGCAGAACTTAGAAATAACAAAACGAGCCGAGCCGACCCATTAGTTTCAATGGGTGTTTTTCATAAATATTTGATTTCAGAGATAGGGTCAAAATATTTGTTCCACCATTAAGGTGGAGACGTGCGTCTCCATTGTAAAATATTAATAAAATAAGTGCGAAGAATGTGACCCTTGCGATGCCTGGGCCGTGGAGTCGTCTATGAGTAGATAGCAGAGACAGATAGAGCGATTTGTGTCTTTGCGGCTCTCGAACAATAGAAAAGCAATTCCTGTGTATTAGAAGCATTTGAATGGCAGAGAATAACAGCTAATGGATTGGAGACGTGGGAACAGTCTTTTGTTTGTGAGGAAGTGAAACGAAACACGCCAACATTTGAGGACGAGTTTAATAAACATGAAATGATAAATTTGATTGACACCGTGACTGAAAACAAGTTTTGTGCCAAACCTGTGAACTATTACACTTGATGAGGCCAGTGTGATAAAATATGTTCTGGGGGCCATTAAAACGATCAAAAATGCTGGCAACTTTTTAAAAAAGAAAGAGTGGTGGGGGAAAGAGTTAAAGTATAGTTAAAGGTATATTTTAATAATATCTAAATAGCTAAAAACACGCAAAAATAATATAGAAATAATAAACTATTAGTATGATAACTTAACTTAGTGTGTCATGTTGCTGTTTGATCATAAACAACATCTTCAAAGTTACAATGCTCAAAGTTCAATGCAAAGGGAGATATTTTCTTTTACAGAAAAGTTTTTAAGTTTTTTAAGGACTACAACAAAAGGCTGGTAGGGACTACAACGAGCTTCTTCCTGGGTTTGTGACATCACTAACCCTAAAATTTACATAAACCCCGCCCCCGAGAACACACAACAAAGGGGGCGTGGCCATGTTGGGCTGCTTTAGAGAAGAGGAAGAGTTGTTGTAGTCGAGTGTTGTTGTCATGCCGTCATTTTACACCGGACTGCTTCACAAACGAGGGTCAATTCAACACAAAAGATGAACATGACGGCACATGCTAGTGGATGAGTTGAATCAACTCCACAGCAACTACATCAATTTATCCACTAACCATTCAGAAACGTCTAAAAGTTGTAACTTCTTCCTGAGTCTCTCCATCAGTGTCGACTCCGGTTTGAACAATGTAAGGCTGAACACCGTTACTGACAATCCACATTTTGACTGCGTGAGATTCTCCAGCTTTGTTGTTGTTGAGCTGTTAAAGCTCCGCCCTCTTCTGGAAAGGGGGCGGGGAGCAGCAGCTCATTTGCATTTAAAGGGACACACACAAAAACTATATTCTAAAATAGCTGAATTTATTCAAATGGCCCCATTCAAAAGTTTGTGAACCCTTGATTCTCAATACTGTGTGTGGTTACCTGATGATCCACGACTGTTTGTGTGTTTTGTGATGGTTGTTCATGAGTCTCTTGTTTGTCCTGAGCAGTTAAACTGAGCTCTGTTCTTCAGAAAAATCCTCCGGCTCCTGCAGATTCTTCAGTTTTCAAGCATCTTTGCATATTTGAACTCATGAACACAACATAAAAACAGTCGTGGATCATCAGGTAACCACACACAGTATTGAGAATCAATGGTTCACATACTTTTGAACTAGGTCATTTTAATAAATTCAGCTATTGTTTTGTATCGTGAACTAAATGTAAACATCTTTTATGTAAAATATCTTACTCAGGACAGTACTAAATAAAAAATAACATGCATTTTGTATGATCCCTTTTATTTTATTAAAATTATTCACATTTTCAAAGATTCTGCAAGTTTCACATACTTTTTCTTGCAACTGTATATTTCAGGTTATATTTCAGAGTTATCTCAACAATGTGTCAAATGTACTCAGATTTGCCAAGTTATCAACATCTGCTATCAAAAGTCAGAGATCTCAATATGAACTCAAACATTTCTCATCAAACGATCTGAGCTGCTCCACATTCATACACTTACAATAACTGACTAATAGAGTCGTCTAAGACTCAAATGTTAAACAAATGAGAACCAAGTGCAATTTCCAAGCAATAACATTTGGGTCATCAGTGACATTTCTCTTTAATTCCTAAAATAACAGGATCTCATTCGGAGGAAAAAGGAGATGTAGGGTCATGAAATCAAGTCATTTCTTAGAAGTCGCCTGATAGACTTCAAAACATCCCGTTAGTTATGTCTGTTAAGAATATGAAGATAGTTTTGTCATCATTACAATTCTCATAATATAATCTGTTTATTGTGAGCGACAGGGAGAGGTTTTCCTGTTGGACAAGACAATAGAATGAAGTCATTAGAATTAAGAACTTGTGTAATTTTTAATGTTTTTGAAAGAAGTCTGAATACTCAGTAAGGCTGCAATAATAAATACAGTAATATTGTGAAATATTCTTACAATTTAAAAGATTAGAACTTTTTTCTATTTAAATATATTTTACATTTAATTTACTCTATTATTGGTGCTCAGTTATTAATAATGGCTCTTATTATCGATGTTAAAAAGTTTTTATGACTGAAGACTGGAGTAATGATGCTGAAAATTCAGATTTGATCACAGAAATAAATTACACTTTACTATATATTCACAAAACAGTTATTTTAAACTGTAATAATATTTCAGATTTTTACTATTTTTACTGTATTTTTAATCAAATAAATGCAGCCTTGGTGAGCAGAAGAGACTTCTTTCAAAAACATTAAATACATCTTATTTATTCCAAACTTTTGACCAATTATACCAGAAATGCCCCGAGGATCAAAAAATAAAAACAAGTACTAATGCAAAAATAATCTAAGTAAAGCATTTCAATGTACTAACTAATCCTTTATACTCATACAGACTGGTGCTACCAGACGCAGGTTAGCTGTGAATCCCACTGTAAAGGTAAGTTGAGTTTCTGGAGAAACATCTCGTGTCTCTTAATGTGCCGTTCTAGACACGTCACTCGTTTACAGTATCTAAACTAATTAGCGTCTCTGTGTTGTTCTATAAGGACCAGACAAATGGAGTGACGTGAACGGAGAATGTGGGAAAAACAGACAGTCACCAATCAACATAGTGACGAAGAAAACCAAGCTGAACGAGCGACTGACGCCTTTCAAATTCACCGGCTATCAGGACACATTCGAAAGCATCATAAAGAACAACGGCCACTCGGGTACAAAGACAGCAGATGAAGACAAAAAACACAACTAGTGACTGATCAAGAGCAAATTTGTAGCTGTGCCAAATTTTCCGATCTATATTTTGGTCGTGCATCTGATTCTCATTAGTTTTGGATATGCATGCTGTAAAATATTGTTTAAAAAAACTACACTATAACATACTACCAACAATGCTAAAAATGATTTGCTTGCTTAGTATTTTTGTCTTTTTTTCTCCATTACAAATATCTAAAAATACTTCAATCAAGATACATTTATCTTGTTTTGTTGTTTAATCTTGTTTTCCCTTTGAATTGTGTTTATATTTCTTACTACATTGATACATATTTTTTCTTATTTTCTTTCAAGTATAAACTCACTTAATCTAGTTTTTTTTTAATTAAAAACAAAACAAAACAAAACAAGGCTTACTATCTTAAATCATTTTGATTTTGAATAAATGTATTTTGATTTAAGAATGTTTAGATATTTGCACTGGAAAACAAGACAAAAACACTGAGTACACTGTAAAAAAAAAAAAGTTACCTGATTGCCTTAAAATTTTGAGTTCATTGAAATTAAACATTTGAGTTAATACAATGATTGGTTTAATCAACAGAAACTCAAAATATGTTATCTGAACCACATAAATTATTGTTGATAATTATTAATAAGTTTATTTGACAAAAGAAAGAGTGTTAATAACAAATTGTGTAAAAAGTAATACGAATAGTAATAAGAACACTTTATTTTTTTATTGCCAACATTGAAAACACTTGATGATAACAAGTAGAATCACTGAATCACATGAATCAACAGAGGTTTAGATGTCGATGTTGATTTTGGTCGCCGTTGTGGTGATCGGTGTTTTTTTTTTTTGTTGGGCAGTTTGACTGCTTTTTATGTCAGTTTGTGGTTTTTGTAATGGTGTTTGCTAATTTTCCACATTTTAAATGGTTGACTTTTAAGGAATTGATTTGATTAATTCTAAATCAATTGTTATATGTTGAATTTAATTAATAATATTGCTTGTAAACTGTTGCCACAATTTTATTGAGTAGATAGAGCATATTACTTTTTACAATAAGAACATTATTTAAAATAAACACAGTCATGGTTATTTCGTATTTAAAGCCAAAAAAACTCAGATATGTGATCAAAGTTATTTTTAAAAATAATGCATTTAATATTGTGCTACTCCCTAAAAAGTAAACTACTTTTTAAGTAAAGTTACCAAAAATTACACCAAATGTGAAATGAATAATGAAGAAAATGCAAATTCACTTAAAAAAAAAAATCAACATTACTTGAATAAAGTAATTTGATTACGTAACTCGCGTATTTTTGCTCTTTACATGCATGCAACAAGATTTATTCTGTGTTCATGGAATAAAAACAGAACTGTAAATGTGTAATCTAATAGTAATATGTGTTTATTTCAGCAGAAATGGGTATCACTGCCTGATCTTCACAGTTCAAACACTAAAATCACTCTTGAAGCATTAACTTATTGTATTTTCCACCTCAGTTCAGGTCGGTATTCCCATCACAGCCACAGTGTCTGGAGGAAACCTTGAAGGAACGTACAAGGCTGTGCAGTTTCACCTCCACTGGGGTAAAGACGGAGGGCCTGGATCTGAACACACCATCGATGGAGAGCAGTATCCCATGGAGGTGCGACCTATTGTTGCGATTAAAGCCCAAAGCATACTTTGATTTTTACGCGTACAATTTCGTCACTAGAATAGGAGGATTTTTGCGCATTGAATTTGTTTTGCACTCATTAGTTGATCCACAAGGTGCCAACATTGACCCAATCCAGAACAACAATTTAACAACAATTAAAATCGCTGTATTCTGCTGCTAGGCCAGTAGATGGCGATGTCACTTTGTAAAGAAACACTATGCATCTATAGACTGGACATGTAACACGCATGACGTCACCATTTTCACAAATTGCATTTTTGTATTTTACACGATAAAGAATGAGACGATAATGGTAAACCGTAACATTGAAATGCGTCTTCAAAAGTTTCTTAGACCTCCAAAATATTGTTGTCATGTAAATGAATGGAACATAAAAAGTTTTCATTTTTTAATGGCCCATTATTTATCTATTTTTTTATTAAAAACAGAACACTTTTTATGCAAACTTTTGAAAATGGGTTTTTAAGTGCAAGTTTTTGAAAAAGATACCGTTATTGTATCAGTATAAACTACAAAAACATGAACTTTTGAAAACACCGACGTCATGCGCATACGTATGGTGTTCAGTCTATAGGCACGTAGTGTTTCTTTACAAAGTGACGTTGAATTGTGCATTTAATTTGTTTTGCACTAATCAGTTGTTCCACAAGGTGGCAACACTGGTACAGGCCAGAACAACAACAAAATACCGGAGACTGCAACACCAACAGATGCCTGCATTGACAAGCGCTTGTGTGAGGGGATTTAGTTAAAAAGAATACAAGACATTTTTATTGGTCATAACTTCTGGAGAAAAATAGCACAGATGAAACTTTTTAGACCACATGTGTCAACAGCCCGTGTTTGTGCACAATATCAAATGGAGTATACTTTGAAAGGCTGCGTGTTTGTCAAATGGAAATGTTTTCCTTTGTGTTTTTCGCAGACAACAATGTTGTTGACACGATCCTCGTTCACACGAAAAAAACTAAAATCGCTGTATTTTGCTGCCAGGCCAGTAGATGGCGATGTCACTGCATAAAGAAACAGTGCCTATAGTCTTAACAAATAATACACATGCGCATGACGTCACCGTTTTCACAAATTTGTGTGTTTGCACGTAAAAAAAAAAAAAAAAAAAATGAAAACGAAGTATACTTTGGGCTTAATTGTATGAACAGCCTACAGTTAAATCCACAAAATATATTAGTCAGAACTAGCACTTTTAGAAAGAAAAGATTCAGCGGGGTTCTATATAAAAGTTTTTCCTTTGCTTTTTTCGCATGCAGACGACAACATTGTCAAAAAGATCCCCGTTCACACTGATACGCAAAAACGATTAAAATCGCTGTATTCTGCTGCCAGGCCAGTAGATGGCGATGTCACTTGTATAGAAACACTACACTATAGGCACTGTTTCTTTACGCAGTGACATCGCCATCTACTGGCCTGGCAGCAGAATACAGCGATTTTAGTTTTCGTAGATCCGTGCGAACGAGGATTGTTTCGACAACATTGTCGTCTGCAAAAAACACAAAGGAAAACCTTTCCATTTTTACTACAATATTGTCATGTAAACATACCCTAAACTGTTAAAGTTACAATAAATTTTTACAGTTATAATTTTTATTAAAAAAATAAATGTCATTATTTACTCTCTCACCAGCTGCATATTGTGCACATGAAACAAAGATACAACAGACTTGAAGATGCACTCAAAGATCCTTCTGGAGTCGCTGTGTTGGGATTCTTCTATGAGGTTTGATATGCATGTGTTTTAAAATTCAGAGTTTGAGTTTGTTCAGTTTGCTAAGAGAATTTGAAATGAATTTATGTGATGACAAACATCAATAACATCACTTCTGTTCATCAGGAGTCAAGCAGCTCAAACAGAAAGTACGACCTCCTCACACATGCCCTGCACAGCATACAGAACACAAGTAAGACCTTCTGAAATATTATAGGAATATTTCATTTGTGGAATGCTCAGACAATCATTTTAAATATGTGCACTTTGTATTTCTGATACTCGTTCATTCATTTCTATGTTCCCTCTTTCCTGCTGTAAATGCATTTTTCATTCGTTTTATATAAACTAAAGAACAATAGCAGATTGATGTGGCACACTGACATCAAAATAAATATATCCTGGAATATTCCCTTAAAGGTGAAGTCTGTAATCTGCTCAATGTTCAACTAGTTTGTGGTCTGTCAGTTTAATGTTCAGAATATCAATAAGTCAGTCATTAGTAGTTTGACTTCCACTGTGACGCTTTCAAAACATTGATCTGTTTGTTTGAGCGAATTATGACTCAACCAATGACGTGAGTTTTAGAGACAATAGGAGGATTTGTAAATGACTGATATCCTTATTTTTCATTATATAGTTCTGTTAATGGCACAGAAACTACACACTTCACAGTTATATAATATATATTTTTAAATGAATTCAAATGTAATACCTTGGTAACATAAAAAAAATTTGAAAATTGCTATCTACATGGAAACTTAACACATACAGTCATGGTCAGAATTATTGGCACCATTGGTAAATATGATCAAAGAAGGCGGTAAAAATAAATGTGCATTATTAATCCTTTTGATCTTTCACAAAAATCTAACATTTCATTGAAGTAAAACTAATAACTGTGGAGGAGGAAATCACTTAATGAAATAAAGGTTTTTTTCTAATGCACATTGTCCACAAATATTGGTACCTATAGAAATGATCTCTAAGGTATTTACCCATTAATATTTACAGGTTTTCGGAATATGAAATTTTCCAGCCATGACTTCTCGGTTCACGGGAGCATAAATATGAGGAAACACAAAGGCCAAATTCCATTAATCATTCATTCAGTTCTTTATTTAACCATGTTAAAAACTAATTGAGATTAAAAATCTTTTATAAGAGTGACCTGGTCAAGAGGGCCGCAAAAAATAATATAAATATACAAACGTACAACATCAAAACACAAGACAGCGCAACTCAGCTTTAAGTTGCTCTGTAAATTATTCCAAGCAACAGAAACATTATATTTCAAATATTTTTTATTCCAAGCTCAGTTCAGACCCGGGGAACTTTGAGGTAAAACAGGCCTTTTGAACGAAGATCAAAATAGCATGCATTCGCACTAGATAAGCTGAGAGAGAAATAAGATGATTAAATGAGTAAAACCAAACAATAGAGTTCTGATGTGCAGCAAAAGATTGTTGAGCTTCACAAAATAGAAAGTGGCTGTAAGAAATCTGCTAAATTTGCCAATTTCCACCATCAGGGCAATAATTAAGAAGTTTCAATCAACTAAATATGTTACAAATCTGCCTGGAA
This sequence comes from Chanodichthys erythropterus, assembly GCF_024489055.1. Lineage (NCBI taxonomy): Eukaryota > Metazoa > Chordata > Actinopteri > Cypriniformes > Xenocyprididae > Chanodichthys > Chanodichthys erythropterus. The sequence continues at coordinate 51,666,386 of NC_090233.1, forward strand.
GAGGACGTGTGTCTATAGTGTCCTAATGCATGGTGAGGAGGAGAGTTTGAGTGGCCAAAGAATCTCCAAGGATCACATCTTGAGAATTGCAGAGATTAGTTGAGTCTTGAGTCAAACAGCATCTACCTACATTACCACAAGTTGTTCGGGAGGGTTTCAAGAAAAATCCTCCTTGCTCATCCATAAACAAACCCTTTAACCTCAGTGAGTTTCGTTCCACTCTGTTAACGTTGTCTGATAGCTGCTCAAACTTCATTGGCTGATGGCAGACATGATTGTCTACTGCATGCCAATTTTCAAGTCGATCGGACTAATGGTGAAGTAGTTATAGCCGTTTTCATGTTTTTTTTCCTGTTATAGTGCCACCTTGTGGCCAGTCGCCACGTCCTCTTTCACAGGACCACAGAATGAGCTCTTATATAGGTGTGCCAAGTTTGGTGAAGCTATCTAATTCTGTTCACGATTTGTAACCATTTTAGTCAAAGTGGCTCTGCCCACTTCAAACATTTTGGTGGCCCTTGAATTGAAATTTCAACTTCTTTGATAATTATTGACAATCATACTCCAGAGAAACCTCCTGCACTGGTTTGGCTCCGACTGGGCCAAAAACCCTAGGATTAGATTGCAAAAAAAAAAAAAAAAAATCCTAAATACCCCAAAACTTTGTGAATCCTAATGGTTTAGGAGTTATAAGCGATTTCGTACTTTTCACCACTGCCCCGTCAGCAAGCCTTGGTGATGTTGTAGGTACATGCTTGAACCCCTAATGACTACAGACTAAAGACATGCAGGTCTGTGTAATGAAAAAAGGCTGTAGGTCTAGAAATGCATTGAACTTTTTAAGCGGCAACATGGGCAGGAAACTTCAAGGATGTGAGCACACCAGTTAAAGATGTCCGTCTAGCATGTGTTTGCACCAAAAAAAAAAAATGTGAATGTTCAGCCTGAAACTGATTTAACTCATTTGAACACATACAGTAAACAACTGATTAACTCTTTTTTCATTTGCACAGATGGAAACACGACCCTTCGTAAGATCTCTCTGAATCAGCTCATTCTGTCTGAAGCGAACATGACTAACTATTACCGGTATGACGGGTCACTAACAACACCAGGCTGCACGGAGGCTGTGGTGTGGACAGTGTTTGAAAACCCCATTCCCCTCGACAAGGAACAGGTACGACCCATGCTGACTTCACATGCTATCAGAAATATAGTATTTATTTAACCAAAACTTCAGAATCATCAGCAAGCTGACAATCTAGATAGTGTGGTGAATTATCCAATTGCATGGTAATGTTTATATGCTTGTCGTTGAACAGAATGCAACAGTTCATTAAAAATCTACAAAGCCCTGCACATGACATGCAGAAAAAAAAGTATGTCATGCCCATGATTTACTAATTATTTCCCTTCTTTTGCTAAATCATGCGCACGATTTACTATTTCCTTCCCTCGATTTACTAAATTGTGTGAATGATATACTATTTTGTTTGCTAAATCATGTGCACGATTTACTATTTCGTTCCCTCAATTTGCTAAATCATGTGCATGATTTACTATTTCGTTTGCTAAATCATGCGCACGATTTACTATTTTGAGTGCATGATTTACTATTTTGTTCCCTTGATTAGCTAAATCGTACGCACAATTTACTATTTCGTTCTCTCGATTTGCTAAATCATGTGCACAATTAACTATTTCGTTCCCTCAATTTGCTAAATCATGTGCATGATTTACTATTTTGAGTGCATGATTTACTATTTTGTTCCCTTGATTAGCTAAATCGTACGCACAATTAACTATTTCGTTCCCTCAATTTGCTAAATCATGTGCATGATTTACTATTTCGTTTGCTAAATCATGCGCACGATTTACTATTTTGAGCGCATGATATACTATTTTGTTCCCTCAATTTGCTAAATCATGTGCATGATTTACTATTTCGTTTGCTAAATCATGCGCACGATTTACTATTTTGAGTGCATGATTTACTATTTTGTTCCCTTGATTAGCTAAATCGTACGCACAATTTACTATTTCGTTCTCTCGATTTGCTAAATCATGTGCGCAATTAACTATTTCGTTCCCTCAATTTGCTAAATCATGTGCATGATTTACTATTTTGAGTGCATGATTTACTATTTTGTTCCCTTGATTAGCTAAATCGTACGCACAATTAACTATTTCGTTCCCTCAATTTGCTAAATCATGTGCATGATTTACTATTTCGTTTGCTAAATCATGCGCACGATTTACTATTTTGAGCGCATGATATACTATTTTGTTCCCTCAATTTGCTAAATCGTGTGCATGATTTACTATTTCGTTCCCTCAATTTGCTAAATCATGCGCACGATTTACTATTTCGTTCCCTCAATTTGCTAAATCATGTGCATGATTTACTATTTTGTTTGCTAAATCATGCGCACGATTTACTATTTTGAGTGCATGATTTACTATTTTGTTCCCTTGATTAGCTAAATCGTGTGCATGATTTACTATTTCGTTCTCTCGATTTGCTAAATCATGTGCACAATTAACTATTTCGTTTGCTAAATCATGCGCACGATTTACTATTTTGAGTGCATGATTTACTATTTTGTTCCCTTGATTAGCTAAATCGTACGCACAATTTACTATTTTGAGTGCATGATTTACTATTTTGTTCCCTTGATTAGCTAAATCGTACGCACAATTTACTATTTTGTTCCCTCAATTTGCTAAATCGTGTGCATGATTTACTATTTCGTTCCCTCAATTTGCTAAATCATGCGCACGATTTACTATTTTGAGTGCATGATTTACTATTTTGTTCCCTTGATTAGCTAAATCATGCGCACGATTTACTATTTTGAGTGCATGATTTACTATTTTGTTCCCTTGATTAGCTAAATCGTACGCACAATTTACTATTTTGTTCCCTCAATTTGCTAAATCGTGTGCATGATTTACTATTTCGTTCCCTCAATTTGCTAAATCATGTGCACAATTAACTATTTCGTTTGCTAAATCATGCGCACGATTTACTATTTTGAGTGCATGATTTACTATTTTGTTCCCTTGATTAGCTAAATCGTACGCACAATTTACTATTTCGTTCCCTCAATTTGCTAAATCATGTGCATGATTTACTATTTTGTTTGCTAAATCATGCGTACGATTTACTATTTCGTTCCCTCAATTTGCTAAATCATGTGCATGATTTACTATTTCATTTGCTAAATCATGCGCACGATTTATTATTTTGAGCACATGATTTACTATTTTGTTCCCTCGATTAGCTAAATTGCGCTCAAGATTTACTATTTTGTTCCCAATTGTGTAAACAATTTACTATTTCATTCCCTTGATTTGCTAAATCATACGCACAATTTACTATTTTGTTCCCTCAATTTGCTAAATCATGCGTATAATTTCCTTTTTCTGTTTACTAAATTGTGTGCATGATTTACTATTTGTTCCCTCGATTAGTTAAATCGTGCGTATAATTTCCTTTTTCTGTTTACTAAATTGTGTGCATGATTTACTATTTGTTCCCTCGATTTGCTAAATCGCGCTCAAGATTTACTATTTTGTTCCCAATTGTGTAAATGATTTACTATTTCATTCCCTCGATTTGCTAAATCGTGTGCATGATTTACTCTTTTGTTACCTCGGTTTATAAATTGTGCACGTGATTTAGCAATTCGAGGGAGCAAATTAGTACTATTTTTTCCTGCATGTCATGTGCAAGGCTCCGTAAAAATTTGCTGCATATTGGCTAAAAATCTAAATAGGCACGAATGAACATTGTGTCCTCTTTTATTCCTATTCTTTCCAACAACAAAGCATCAATTACCATTAAATCAAATGCAATAATTGCTGTTTAGAAAACAAAATATTTAGTTTCTGTTGATTAACCTGATTAGTTTGTCTCAAATTTTTAGTTTCAAAAATGTGAGGCAGCCAGCTTACTTGCAGCAATCATTTTTTACAGTGCAATTACGACTTCAGAAATTTACGATAGCGCGAGAGCACTTAAAGGGCCAGTTCTCCCCAAAAATGAGCATTGTTTTAAACCTGTATGACTATCTTTGATTATTATTATTATCTTCATACAGCTTCGTGCATTTTCCACCCTAAAATTTAAAAGTGGGGATCCAATGGTGGGAACGTTCAGACCCGTGCAGCCTCGTAACGGACGTGTGGTGTATCGGTCCAGCAGCGCGGCGGTCGCGGCCAGCGCCGTCCTCCTTTTGGCCTCCATCAGCACAGTGTTTGGTCTGTCCCATCTGAACTAGAGCAAGACCGACCCATTACCTGCACAAGTAACACAATGAGTTCTCATCGAATCAACGGACCAAAAGGATCAAACCTATAAAGACAAATCACAGAATTACAGTGTCCAAAATGCTTCCAACTGAATAAAACCACAAACGAGACATTTCTACAGGAGTAGTTAGTGTAGAAACGATGGCGGTCGACTGCATGAGTACAATGACCATTAGACGTTTGCTCATAGCTATCTATAGGAGCTGGACTAAAGCCACTCGGACCCTCTGTGAAGGTCTGACGTGTAATAAATGCATGACCTTTATCTGTTATAGACATCTGCCAAGACACACACACACACACACACACACACACACGGCTATATTTACGAGGCTGGAAGGCTTTGATGTGACATGCTGGAGATGTGCATTACAAATACACACAACGATGATCAGCACTCTACAAGAGTATGATGCAGAGGTCAAGGGTGAAAGGTCACAGAGCCTCGAGAATAGAGCAGAGAGAAAGCCAGACAACACAGATACACAACTTTACATTTACATGAATTCAGTTGACACATTCTTAGGGTGTTTTTACACAAACTTTAATCCCTTTAAATGACCAAATATTACAGTACATTTACTATATATAAGGTCATATTATATATATATATATATATATATATATATATATATATATATATATATATATATATATATATATATATATATATATATATACACATATACATACAGTACCGGTAAAAAGTTTGTATGCATTACTGTTTTTGAAATAAAATGTTTTTGATCAAAAATACAGAAAAAAACTGTAAAATTGTGAAATATTATTACGATTTAAAATACCTGCTTTCCATGTGAATATATAGTAAAATGTAATTTATTCCTGTGATCAAAGCTGAATTTTCAGCATCATTACTCCAGTCTTCAGAGTCACATGATCCTTCAGAAATCATTCTAATATGATGATTTGATACTCATTTATTATCAATGTTGGAAACAGTTGTGTTGCTTAATTTTCTGGAACCTTGGATACTTTTTTTCACGATATTTATTTAAAAAAAATGATTTTTTTCTAACAATCTTAGTCTTTACTATCACTTTTTATCAATTTAACACATCCTTGCTGAATAAAAGTATTAATTTCTTTCAAAAAAAGAAAGGAAAAAAATTACTGACCTTAACTTTTGAACGGTGGTGTATATTGTTACAAAGGATTTCTATTTTGAGTAAATGCTATTCATTTGAACTTTTTATTCATCAAAGAATCACAGAAGAAAAAAGTATCACAGGTTATAAAATATATTTAGCAGCACAACTGTTTCCAACATTGATTAACATTGTTAAATAATCATACCAGAATAATTTCTGAAGCATCATTTGACAATAAAGACTGGAGTAATGATGCTGAAAATTCAGCTTTGCATCACAAAAATAAATTATATTTTAAAGTATATTAAAATAAAAAATCATTACTTTAAATTGTTATAATATTTCACAATATTGCTGAAGTTTTCTTCTTTTAAAGTTTTCAGACCCCTAAAAATGAAGTGTAAAAACCCCCCAAAGTCACTTTAAAAAGAAAAGGAACCAAGTACTTTGGCATTTCTATGTTTAACCCAGACTTGCATTGCTTCATTCAGACGTAGGTCAGCAAAGACAGTCGAAACAAAAGTAGTGTGTTATCTGTGAGAAGAGGTCATTTTAAACTTAACTAGAATTTACAATTTCACAACACTTACACACAGTCTTTGGCATGATATTTACACACATTCGGACTTGCTGTAGACGTCTAAAGTCATGCATCTTGTGCACAAACTTAGTATGCTGTACATCAAACAGTTTCTACTCCAGTCTGTTGTGAGGACACATGATTTGTGTTTTTAAAATTTGAAGGTCTCAGATGCACTAAACGTGATGTGTTGATGCTATGAAAATGAATATGAAGAACACATCATGTTAGTAGGATTTTGTCGTAAAGGCCGTGCAGACTTTACACACAGGGATACGTGCAACCTCTGTACTCATGGCATGTTATCTTTATCTTAATGTTTAGCTTTTTTCTACACATTATGTATGTATGTATGTTTATTTGTTTCGTATTTGCATCATTGCTGAAAGTGAATGAATCTGACCTCCTCTAGACACTGGAATCAATGATCTGACGATCACCATCTCCTGCCTGTGCACATCGACAGTTTATTCTTCATTAAATATCAGTTTTGTCAACATGTCTGAATGCACTGATGATATTATGATGTAACTGCTAATGATGTAGAGAATGCATTCCATTATAATAATAAATGACTGCATTTCATTTTTAAATCAGTCTCGTGCATCTCCCCCTAAAAAGCATAGCATAGATTAAAGGCTGTAATTTCTGCATCAGTGTTGTTATTGTTAAATAAAATTATTACAATCATTTTTGGTAACTGAAATAAAAAGCAATAAAAAAGCAATATTATATGACAAATGTAGAAATCTTGCCTTGGCAACTAACTGAAATAAATTATTTGAATTATGAAAACTAAAAATAAAATTGAAATGTTAAGTACAATAAAGTTGAAAAATGACAATCACACATAGCAAAATTACTAAAACTAAAATTAAATTGAAAACTGAAAAATAGCCAATTCAGAATATTAATAAATACTATAGGGTCATTCAGAGGTCCCTGGCTCAAATTTTTAATTTGGTTCATATTTTTTCTGTAGAAAGACAAACATAAATAGTGATGAAAGACAAAATATTAAATGTCACAGATGTATAATTACTGAGTAATCCACTATTTTGTTGAGGGGATCAAAATGACCATTTTCACCCTAAATTTGGAGCTAAATTAATGTGCATCATTATTTTATATTTACACAGATTGGTAGGTCTATTAGTAAAATCTGTTGAATTTAGCTATCTTTATTTAATTATTTGCTGACGTTGAGAGTTCAAAACTGGGCACTTTTTGTGGTTTTTTTTGCCCCAAGTTTGCATGCCTGTAACTCAAGAAGTATTAAATATATCTTAATATCCTTTTAGATTCTGGTTCTTAACAAACTTTTCTTTTGGTATCTTCATTATAAAAGGCCCTCAATTGTTCAATCCCAGAGATATGGAGATCTTAATGCGGCTCCATGAGTAAACTGGTAAATTGTACACATTTTCATTGGTCAAAAAACAAATTTGGGTCACTTTGCATACAGTGGATACTTTTGTCTTTTAAAGAGGAATATCTGAAGAACAAATAATATTGAAACTAGAAATGTATCTCATGTTTTTCTATCAGCTCAATTTCATGGAACATACCTGTCTGAGTGCCATAAGTATTCCTTTTCCAAAGTTTGCATGCCTGTAAGTCTAAAAGTATTCAAGATATCTTAATATCCTTCTTGATTCACATTCTTAATAAACTTTCCTTTTGAGATCTTTATTTGTCAAGGCCCTATTTCCAGTCTCATAGATATGAGGATCTCAAAGCAGCTCCATGTTCAAATTGTTGAATTATTTCCATTTTCAATGATTGAAAACCAAATGTGGTTCACTTTGCACACAGCTGCGCAGACAAACTAGAAATGTATCTTGTTTCCCTCTAAGAATAGTATGCTAAACATAACTCTCTGAGTACCAAAAATCCACTGAAAATTGTTGAGGCACATTAACTTGCTCTCAAAATTGATAAGAATCTATATTTGAATCAGTTTTTAAGGATATTTGGAAGATGGGATTTTGTTCATTTTAACAGCTCCTGAAGCTACCAAGAGTTCAAATACGCAGTATCATAACCACACGTTACCGCATTGACATCCCTATATTTATGAGACTAAACCATATAGAGCCAAAAGAAAAGTTTCATAAGAATAATAATCTAAAAAGACATTAGGATATCTTTAACACTTCTTGAATGAAAGAAAACCAGAAAAATGTTTGATTTAGGCAATCAGAGAGGTGTGTTGTGTTCAGTTGTTTTGATAGAGGGAAACAAGATACATTTCTAGTTTCCGTGTTATTTGTTCTTCAGACATTCTTCTTTGAACACAAAAAGTTACCAACATTTGGTTCTTTACCATTGAAAATGGGTAAAATTCAACAATTTGGACATGGAGTCACATTGGGGTCCCAATATCTATGGGACTGAACTATATAGGACCTAAAAATGTCTCAGATTAAGCATGTAACCATGGTTCCCTGAGAACAGGGAATGAAAAACTGCACCTATCACGCTACAGGGAACGCCTCTGTGGGAACCAGTGTCTGAAACGCTATCAAATCATGACAATCATATTGGCCGGCAACAGCCTATGACGTCACTAATAGTGTGACCCGAACGCACATAAGGGCGCATAGAGCACAATTCATCCTCTTTTCATTTGAAGAGACTGTTTAGCAGGCAGCCCCGAGGAATGGCAGGGAGATGCAGTGTCTTGTTCCAGTTCTCAGGGTAACCATGGTTACATGCGTAACCTGAGATGTTCCCTTTCGTAAGGGAACTCACACTGCATCTAACACGCTATGGGAAATGAAATACCCATGCCGCCATGCTGAGGGGAGTGCATGCCAAAAAATGCCAAAGAATCTCTTAAACCTCTAAGACCAACTCAGGGGGCGAGGTCCTCTACATGACGACCCACACAAGAGAGGGGAGTACCTACAGCCTAAAATACTGATCTACCAGGGAGGTCTCATGAGAGACCTTTGACCTTCCGACCAGACCTCGGGAGCGCTGTACTCTAAAGAACGACCCTCAACGCGAGGGGAGTACCAACTAGACTCAACCGAGATGAGTAATGACCAAGCTCAATGCAAGTACCAGGGAGGCTACTGAAGAGCCTACACTCTGATATAGCTCTAGGGCAGGGGTCGGCAATTAAGTTTGGCATCATGCCAAAAAAATTCGCCACTAGTTTTAAGAAATTCATTGAAAAATGCAACTGGTTATGTAACTGGTATTGAGCTGTTACTCTGTGTTAAATCCTGTAGTAGGACAGTCATTAACAAAAAGCCACATTTGTGTGGTGGTGTCCAGGTTTTACACTGGATAAATTAATAAAGTAGAGTAGTGACACGTAACCTGGCAAGTATCTTCATTCACCAACTTGCAACACAGACCGCCTTGCTAAAACACACATATGTGGGAGATGCAGAATGGATAAAAATAACTTGAATTAGCCCATTAATGGCATGTTTGAGTCATGCTCTTAACGAACCATGTTTTATTTCCTCTTTCCGTATTGTGAATAATAAATGTGTATCATTTTAACCCTCTGGAGTCTGAGGCTGATTTGGGGCCTGGAGAAGTTTTGACATGCCCTGACATTTGTGCTTTTTTCAGTTGTTCATACACATATTAATGGAAAAAAGTGTCATTACACTGTATTCAGCACAAACTAGGCTACAATAATATGTGAGGAACATGTATGTACATGTTTGTATTTTTGAAGGAATAATGTTTATGCGTGGTTATTGAAAAAACAAAAAACTTAAAGTCACTGAAATAAGGCCAAAAAAAGTATATTAAATCTGTGTTCACAAGACTTCTGGGTATTGGGGGTTGTAGACCCCCAACTTGTAGAGTTTTTGCTTAAGAATTATGTAAAAATTATGCTGACTATTTTTTCATATAAAACAATAGAGATATTTAAATTTTGTAAGACACTTTTTGTCAAGAAACACAGTATGCGTGGAGGCATGAATCATCATGAATAATGGGCCATTTACACCAGAGAAGACAAAAGAATCACATAATAATGACCTGAAATGACTTGCATATTAATGAGGCCTTCCAGCCGGGTAGGCTGTGAAAAAAACCCTCTGTAATAATGTCTCAGCTCATCATAAACAGCAATACTGTGAAATATTATTACAATTTAAAATAATGGTATTCTATTATATTCTTTAAAATATAATGTATTTCTGTGATGCAAAGTGTCTGAACAATTATGTTAACTCTGTGGCATTTCATATAGGCTTTTAGCTTAAAGGCATGCACATTTGGAGAAATATTGATGGATTCTTATATATTTATGTCAATTTTCTCTACTTAGAAGTAATATTTATTGTCATCACTATGAGTGTTGGATACTGTGTTTTTAATTCATACTTGCAGCCGGAGGGCGCTCTCTGTGCACATTTAGTCCACAAAATATTCTAATGAAGAAGAGGACATTTCAGGGATGGTGTTTTTAATTCATACTTGCAGCCGGAGGCTGTACACCTTTAGGCCACAAATTCATATAAAGAAGAAAAGGAACCAGGAACTAACGGCATGTCTTCTAGAGCTCGCTAACCATTGCTTTACCATCCAAATAAACACTTTTCAAGAAAATAAATACACGATTGAGATGGTGAATGCATGTATTGCCTCTGAATTTGCATCTGAATAGCGCTGGCTCCGTGGGCGTGGCCGCATTAGCGGATAATGAGCTGAATCACAGACTTATGACATGGTCTCTTTTCATACAGATTACATAAACACAGAATGTTTTTTTTTTTTTCGATTTGACTTGCACGATTTAAAACCTGACATTTCAACATTTCTTTAGACGTAAGTGTCATTTTTTATGTCATTAGTATTCACTAAGTTACAGTTCATTTTCTGAGAACTATCAGATTGGACTTCGTTCAGAGGGAGACAAGAGATCAGGCATCATGTTAGTTTTCTTTATTTTACAAAAAGCACAACAATGTGTTTTTACTCTGAGTGTACACAAATAAAAGAAGACATTCTATAGTTTCAATTGATATATTACTTATGTCTCTATGACAAGAAATGACGGAGTATTTTAAGTCTGTTTTGCTGCAATGTGAAAAAAATCCTACAAAACGCGCCAATGCGTTTTCAGACCTCAGGGAGTTAATTAGCTTGTTACACAATGGATCCTAACTTATTGTAATAATTATTTGACGTAGCCTACTTTTACACTCAGAATTATTTCTTGGCAACCTCACGCATTAAACTGCATTTTTTAAATTGTTTGCATGCTGGAGGTATGCTATTACATCAATGTGCAGAGTGATGTTATCATTTAAGCTGGCACTGTCAAAGAGTCTAAAGAAGAAAGTTGACTCAAAAATAACAAGACAACTATGCGTCCATCCTACCTAGTTTTGTGAATGCAAAGCCAGTGTGTCTTATCTGCAACTAAGTTGTCGCTGTTTTCAAAGAATATAACACAGACACCGACCGCAAACAGCATAAGGCAATGCTACAAAAGATAATAGAACCCATTATAATGATATTGTCTACACTGGATGTGGTGCGGTGCGACAACACATTCCCTACAGTAAACGGATTCCTGTTTTATTTCTGACGCGGTCCTAATGCTTTGCAACGGTCGGTTTGTTGCGTTCAGTGTAGACAGCTTTGAGCTGTTGATGCGCGGCGCCTCTGGTGTAGACACGTTGATAATATAAACGGCACCACGAGACAAAGATCTATTTCAGAACCAACCGCTATTAAAATAATCTGGCTGCAGGCACGGGCCAGATGGCGGGCCAGTTTTGGCATGCGGGCCACCTATTGCTGACCACTGCTCTAGGGAGTCACGATACTAACATAGCTGGAAGTGCTAAGGACCTACTCAACCCAGAGGATAGCCTTCAAGGTGGCCTGCTCGAGGGCCAACTACTTGCTAGCAGATATAGAATTCTAGGGCTAGTATCAGGGAGGCTCTACTGGAGCCTGAGCTACCTGTTAACCATCTGCTCAACTCTAGAGAACTAGGAGGCTCAGGAACCTAGCTCAAGCCAGAGGATCGCTCGTAAGGAGACCCAAGGAGGGCCAACTCCTAGGAGTAGCCTACTCTGAGCTACGGCATGCTAGGAGGCAGAAAAGCTACAGCAGAACCACCTCTGTCTAAAAGACATATTCCTAAAGTACTAGCCTAGGCCAGATATATAAGGTTTGTAAGGTAAGGCAAGGCAAGGCAATTTTATTTGTATAGCATAGTAAAACACTCTCACAAAAGCATGTAAAGGACTCTCAAGCACTGAACATGCATGCTCTAACAAAGGACGCACAAGTCATGTGTGTCATCAAGTATCAAATCTATGACATGGATGTACACACCGTTGAACAGCGTTTCAAGCAAAAAAAGTCTCTGAAGATGAAAAGAGGATGACTTGTTCTCTAGGCGCCCCTTATGTGCGTTTGGGTCACACTAGTAGTGACGTCATAGGCTGTCGCTGGCCAATATGATTGTCGTGATTTGATAGTGTTTCACACACCGGTTCCCGCAGAGGCGTTCCCTTTCGAAAGGCAATGAAGATTACAAAAGGAAAGTTTATTAAGAATGAGAATCTAGAAGGATATTAAGATATCTTGATCAGTTTTAGAGCTACAGGCATGCAAACTTTGGACAAGGAATACTTATGGCACTTAGACAGGTATGTTCCATGAAATTGTGTTGATAGAAAAACACAAGATACATTTCTAGTTTCAACATTATTTGTTCTTCAGATATTCCTCTTTAAAGGAATTAAAAGTATCATCTGTATGCAAAGTGATCCACATTTGGTTTTTGACAACTGAAATTTGTACAATTGACCAGTTTACTCATGGAGCCACATTAAGATCTCCATATCTCTGGGATTGAACCATCGAGTTGAAGATACCAAAAGAAAGTTTTGTTAAGAACCAGAATCTAAAATGATGTTAAGATATCTTTAATACTTCTTGAATTACAGGCATGCAAACTTAAGGCAAAAAAAAGTGACTTTTTGCCATTTTTGAACTGTCACTGTCAACAAATAATGACATAAAGACTGCTAGAGTCAACAGATTTTACTAATAGACCTACCAATATCTGTGTAAAAATAAAATAATGATTCTGCCATCTTTCTAAAGTCATTTTTACACCCCTCTAATTTGGCTCCAAATCAAAGGTGAAAATGGTCATTTTGAACCCGTCTACAAAATAATAGATTATTCAGTAAATACACATCTGTGACATTTAATATTTTGGCACGGAATGACCCTGTAGTGGTATATATATATGGTATGTTCTGCATTACTTTCCAAATGTGATTGCAAAAATAATGATTTAAAATAAAAAATATTAAATATTGAATCTGGAACATTCTTTATGTTAAGATACACTCTTAAAAATAAAGGTTCAATGCAGAACCTTTAACATCCATGGAATCTTTCCATTCCACGAAACGAAGGTTCTAAGTGGAAATTTTTTTAAAATGTTCTTCACTCTAAGAAAAAAAAGGTTCTTGTAAGAGCTTTTCACTGAAAGGTTCTTTGGGGAACCGAAAGCCCTTTCTTGTAACCTTCATTTTTAAGAATGAAGCAATTGCATTCTAATTCATCTTCAGCCTTTCGATAAATCAAATCCGATGTGCATGTTAAAATCCAGTATGAAACTATATATGCATTATATCAGTTTAAAGTAAATCTAAATATTTTACTTTTACTTTATTTATAAAGGGACCATGTGAAATTTTCAACAAAAATGTTTCCATTCCATGCATTGATTTTAACTTCAATTTAAAAAGACCAATAGATTTACACTCTTTTATATCCTCTTGCACCATTGATCACACAAAACCCCTCATCCATCCATGACCGCTCACACAGATATTAGATCATGTTTTCAGAAGGTGATCTCCATCTGTCTTCTGTTAGGAGCCCCTCAGAGGTGAGATTTAATTGCATGTGTCTCACATTCCTACATAAATGCACTCCGCTCCGACACATATCAACATCTAATCCTTTTCTAATTGACTCACGCATTCTGAATCTGTCAATTTCACTGCAAGGACACTCAAGAACAACATTATAAAGAGCCTGTTGCTACCAAAAACATATTCAACTGCATAAGAGATTAAAAATTGATTTCAAGGAATGGCCAGTGGTCTTTCAGACTGTAAATGTTTCTTTGCTAAAGATTTACTTTTTTACTGTTTGCTTAAAGGAATGTCCTGTGTGCAGCTCCACCAACAGCATAATGTCTTTTACCATTAAAAATGCAATAAATGCACAAACAGAGAGTTTTGAAAGTACATCTACAAGATTTAAACATTACACATGTTAACATGAGACTGGTCGTAAAACAACTTACCATCGTTGTATCTGCAAAGTTATGAATCCAGTATTTAAACTTCTGTCATGCCATGTAAACCTGCTAAACCAATGAGTTCTAGCTAGAGAGATTTATCTGTTAGCATTCCCATCCATTTCAGTGCCGAATGCTCATCTGGCACATTCCGCCATGTAATGGGTACTTATTTCTCTAAACATTTTTTTCCACCCGAGCCATAAATATCATATGAATAATCATATGTATTAGAAGGGATCAAGGCTGGTTAGCTCCTGATAGTAAATGACATAACTACATAATTCTAGGAAGGAAAAAGCATCTTTATCCATTAACAGATCATTTTCAAGCATTGAAATAGAATATATTTAAATATATGAGATATTTGATCAATGCACAGCTTTTGGGGCTCTTAAAGGTACACTTCACTCTAAAAAATACTGGGTTAAAAACAACTCAAGTTGAGTTAAATATGAACAAACCCACTGGTTGGGTTAAATGTTTGCCCAACATGCAGGGTAGTTTTATTTAACTCTACTATTGTTTAAAAATGACTATATGTCTGGCTTAAAATGAACCCAAAATATCATAATTACTAGAAGCAACAATAATAATCAAAAGGTGAATAATTTCCTACCTATTTCAGGTTCATTTTAAGTGAGCAATATAGTCATTTTTAAACAATAGTTAAATAAAACTACCCATCAGGTTGGGCAAACATTTAACCCAACTGCTGGGTCAAAACAACCCAATTGCTGGGTTTGTCTAATTTTAACCCAGCATTTTTTTTTTTTAGAGTGAAACATTTTTGTTCAAAATCAACAACATTTAAATAATGAGTCTGTACATCATAAATACTTCAAGCGAGAAAGGTTGACATGGAGCTCCAACCACCAGAGAATCAAAAAAAGAGTCTGCTGGGAAATAGATAATGCGACAGAGCTCGTAATAAAACAAGAATCAACATAAGCTCTGCTTTTCAGAGATGGAGAGAACTGAGGGATTTTAAATGTTGATGATGGTGTTTTTATTACTCAACAGGTGAGTAAGGTGTTTTATTGAACAGATAAATTTCCATATGTAGATCTCTAACAGAGTTCATTGTAAAGCATTATCTATTGTGAAGGCTAATTTAACAATTGTAGCAATGTGTTGGAAATTATTTTCAAGGAAGTACCGTGTCTATTAATGAGTAAAGGTGCAATAACGTCTTCAGCTAGTCAGCTTGTGATCCATTCCATCTAAACTGATTCTATCTCATAAGCCTTGAATGTTTTATAAGCAGTAGGATAAACATATTCATCCACACAGAGCCGAAGCACAACCAAAAATGTTCTTCCACAAAATACATGCAGTTTTGTTTTTTAACCACTAGAGTGCCAAAAGATACATAGTGTACCTTTAAAAGTGTAAATAGTCATTAATATAGTTTATAATGAAGGGTAAATAAAACATAATATGTTTGACAAGTAAATACTATTTCAGTCTTTCTACTTCAAAATTTCAAGTTTAATTCAATCTTACTTGTCGTTTCTTGGCAGTTATTTGTGAAATTTACTAGCGTTTACTGAGTTAAAATTGTTTACTATAGTTTGTTTTTTGTTTTTTTCCAAATAAATCCTACTCCAATTTTATTCACTATATGCATTCTTAAACTGGAATATGAGAGTATTTTAAAGGGGTGGTTGATTATGATTTGACTTTTTTAACTTTAGTTAATGTGAAATGTTGCTGTTTGAGCATAAACAACATCTGCAAAGTTATGATGCTCAAAGTTCAATGCAAAGGGAGATATTTTCTTTTACAGAAATCGCTGTTTAAAGACTACAACAAATGGCTGGTAGGGACTACAACAAGCTTCTTTACATAAAACCGCCCCTGAGAACACACAACAAAGGGGGCGGAGCCATGTTGGGCTGCTTTAGAGAAGAGGAAGAGTTGTTGTAGTAGAGTGTTGTTGACATGCCATCATTTTACGCCGGACTGCTTCACAAACGAGGGTCAATCCAACACAAAAGATGAAAATGACGGCACATGCTAGAGGATGAGTTGAATCAACTCCACAGCAACTACATCAATTTATCCACTAACCATTCAGAAACGTCTTAAAGTTGTAACTTCTTCCTGAGTCTCTCCATCAGTGTCGACTCCGGTTTGAACAATGTAAGGCTGAACACCGTTACTGACAATCCTCATTTTGTCTGCGTGAGATTCTCCAGCTTTGTTGTTGTTGAGCTGTTAAAGCTCCGCCCTCTTCTGGAGCAGCAGCTCATTTGCATTTAAAGGGACACACACAAAAATGGCGTGTTTTTGCTCACACCCAAATAGGGGCAAATTTGACAAGCTATAATAAATGATCTGTGGGGGATTTTGAGCTGAAACTTCACACACACATTCTGGAGACACTAGAGACTTATATTACATCTTGTGAAAAGGAGCATAATAGGTCCCCTTTAACATAACAAAAACAACACACTTCTCTTTTAAGATGAAAATGAAGAAATATTCAATTGCTCCAATGTTATTCAACTATGCCGAAGTAAATTCAATTGCTCCAGTGTTCAACTTTCTGTCAGTGCAATTCAGATGCGAATGAGTGAATTCAGTCTTTCTGAATGTGAAAAGACATACACAACACAAACAGAAGACTCTGGCCTTTAAGGAGCCCTATCAAATTAGAGGTCTGACGTGTTCTGGATCTTCCACTGGGTCTGGAAGTCTCTTAAAAAAAAAGCACTCATCTCTCTTGGGATCTTCGTCTTTTCTCTGTCCTCCGAACAGAAGTCAGAGGAGAATCAAAAGACTTTTTGTTAATGGTAGGACAGAAAGACAGAAGAACTTTAGGGCACAAAGGCATGTGTGGAAACAGAGATGCCCTTTTCCGCGCTCTCTCTTAGTCTGGGCTCTCAGTGGAGCTGATATGATGGACAACTAATATATGTTAAAGTGATTTCTTTGACCTTTGACATGGACATGCACACATGATCAAATACAAATTCCAGGTTCTCATATGTGACATGGTGACCTCAAACAAAGATGTCCATTTTCTCCAAAATACCCCCCTCATACAACAATCTGCCCATCAGATAATAGTGAAATACACCGACTGATTGGGAAAAGAGGAATTCTCAGGAAAGATCCAATCTGCATGGACTGATGTGGATGAAAACTCACTTATAGCACTCGTGGTATGCAATTTGCATTCAGTAATTTTTTGTGGGGGCAAAAATGGTTTTTAATGAGTATTTTTTTACTTTAAACAAGATAAATGTACATAACACTGCACATAAAAACGTCATGTCATATGAGTGTATGACTGTATTTTTTCTAACTGCACACAGATACTTGTTTATACTTAAAAATAGTGAAAAATCTACAAATGCAGCAAGTCTTAATATCTTGTGTAGTAAAAAGTCTTTTTTGACTCAAAACAAGCTTTATATGAAGACTTTATTATCTTGAATATAAGTGTATTTTGTCTCAATGCAATGGCCAATTTTTCACATTGGTTTTAATTAGGGCTGTCAAACGATTAATTGCGATTAATCGCATACAAAAAAAAAGTTTGAGTTTGCATAATATATGTGTGAGTATCGTGTGTAATTAATATGTATATACAAATACACACAAATTAATGTATAATTAATAAATAAAAGAAATGTTATTTATGCACAAAATATTTGTATATATAATATAAACTATATAAAATATAAATAAATGCATATAATTGTAAATATTTCTCAAATATATACATGAATGTGTTTGTATTTATATATACATAATAATTACACACAGTACACCCACATATATTAGGCAAACTTAAACTTTTATTTTGTATGCGATTAATCGTGATTAATCGTTTGACAGCCCTAGTTTTAATTTGTTTATACTTAAACTTAGCGAGAAAGAAATGCTAATGCAATGAGTCTTAATATCATATGCGGTATGAGTTTAGTCTTTTTTGACTTAAAGTAAATATATTTAAATAGCATTGCATATGAAATTAAGACTTTCATATCTTAAATATAAGTGTAGTTTGTGTCTGAATATCATATGCACTTATGTTTCTTCTTAAGTACGTTTATCTAGTTTCAAGGATTTTAGATATGTTTTATCAGTGTGTTTCTTGATTTGGGTGCAATTTTATTTTTGTAAATTCCCTCTTTAATGTTTGTTGAGCAAAGACTCTATATTGGGCATTACTGGTCACTCATGATAGGGCTGGCAAAAGACAACAAATTAAATTTGAATCTGAATTAAACACACAACAAGGTCATGTGACCATTTAGTGTATTTCTGTTCAAAATGTTGCATCTTACTGTTTCATATACTTAAAAAATATCAGCATGACCTGACAGAGATTGAGGGATCAGTATGAGTGTTAAATTGGATCAGAGGTCAGTGGAGACAAAACAGAGAGTGCTAACCCAAATAATCCTGGTGTGATCATCCTGTGACCTGCAGACATGATCACCGCGTGTTCTCATCTGTTTGGACCTTGATTAAGGCCACAATATTTGCTTTTATGCTGATGAAATGAACTATTTCTTCATATTGTTAATAGTTTCAAAAGTTCAGTGAATTGAATTCAAAAGTTCAAGCAAATAATGAGTTAGTAAATAAGGTAACCACTTCACTGCAAGAAGTGATTTATTTTTCTGACCCCATTTGCATTTTTATTCTAGTTAAAGAATAAACTTAAAAACACATTTTTAATAAAAAAAACATCACAGATATAGTATTGTTTACGTTGAGGACAGCTGCTTTGGGGGTTTAAATGAGGCATTTGGAAACAATGGTTTTCTGCTCTTTTGTCTAGTTCAGGTCAGGATGTGAGCGGGATGGCTGCTCTGGGATCATTGCATGTGTGAAACGTTTCACCCAGAGACGATTTGGGACAGACTGTGAAGAAAAGCTGCTAAACTGCAAGACAGGCGGCATTCCTGATGATGCTGCGCTAGCAGGAGCAGATTTCCTATCACCTCTGCTCCATATCGCTGAAATTTAATCAAGCTGTTACCGCAGTGCAAGGTGAGATGCAGGGGGACACGGTGTGTGTGTGTGTGTGTGTGTGTGTGTGTGTAAAAGAGGTCCTGAAGAGAGATAAAATGGGACACGCAACTATAAATATAAGAGGTAACATTAAATTATAAATGTAGGAAAAATTTATTAATTGACAGCAGAGTCAAGAAAACTAGAACTTAATTTTGTCTAAAGAAAACTTGCCAGTGTGTTATGAGTTATGATATGATAGAATAATAGATAGAACATCAGATAGACAGAACTATATATAGAACGATAAAACGATAGATATATAGAAAAATAGATAGATAGAACAATATAGAACCATAAAACAACAGATAGATAGAGCAATAGATAGAATGAGAGATAGAATGATAAAACAATAGATAGATAGATCAATCAATCAATCAATCGATAGATAGATAGATAGATAGATAGATAGAGAGAGAGGTAGATAGATAGATAGATAGATAGATAGATAGAGAGAGAGATAGATAGAGAGATAGATAGACAGATAGATAGAGAGATAGATAGAGAGATAGATAGAGAGATAGATAGAGAGATAGATAGATAGATAGAACAATAAACGATAGAATGACAGAATGATACAACAATACAATGATAGATAGACAGACAGACAGACAGACAGACAGACAGACAGACAGACAGACAGATAGATAGATAGATAGATAGATAGATAGACAGACAGATAGATAGATAGATAGATAGATAGATAGACAGACAGACAGACAGACAGACAGACAGACAGACAGACAGACAGACAGACAGATAGATAGATAGATAGATAGATAGATAGATAGATAGATAGATAGATAGATAGATAGATAGATAGATAGATAGATAGATAGATAGATAGATAGATAGATAGATAGATAGAACAAAAACGATAGATAAACGACATGATACAATGATAGAATGACAGACAGATAGACAGATAGATAGACAGACGATAGATAGATAGATAGATAGATAGATAGATAGATAGATAGATAGATAGATAGATAGATAGATAGATAGATAGATAGATAGATAGATAGATAGATAGATAGATAGATAGATAGAACAAAAACGATAGATAAACGACATGATACAATGATAGATAGATAGATAGATAGATAGATAGATAGATAGATAGATAGATAGATAGATAGATAGATAGATAGATAGATAGATAGATAGATAGATAGATAGATAGAACAAAAAACGATAGATAAACGACAGAACGATACAACAATAGACAGAACAATAGATAGACAGATAGATAGATAGAGTGCGAGATAGGACAATAAATCGATAGATAGAATGACAGAATGATACAATGATAGATAGATAGAGATAGATACATAGATATAACGATAGATATAACGATAGATAGATAGATAGATAGATAGATAGATAGATAGATAGATAGATAGATAGATAGATAGATAGATAGAACAAAAAATGATAGATAAACGACAGACAGACAGATAGATAGATAGATAGAACGATAGATAGATAGAGACATAGATATAACGATAGATAGAACGATATATACATAGATAGATACATAGATAGATAGAGATAGAGAGATAGAGAGATAGATAGAACAAAAAACAATAGATAAACAACAGAACGATATGATACAATGATAGATAGAATGACAGACAGACAGACAGATAGATAGATAGATAGATAGATAGATAGATAGATAGATAGATAGATAGATAGATAGATAGATAGATAGATAGATAGATAGATAGATAGATAGATAGATAGATAGATAGATAGATAGATGATAGATAGACAGATTGATAGATTATTTTTAATGATCTAAGTTTAGGTTACTGATTTGATCAAGACCAGAGTGACAATACGTGTTGGAATATGTAAAACTGGTAACTCTAAATTTGTTTTTCCAAAAAAATGCACTCAACACTCGATCAGCACTAATACAAACAGGACCGAGAGGAGAGAGGAGGCCGGGATCTTAATGCCAGCTGCCCACAGAGTGACTCCACAATAATTCACACTCATTTATACATTCCGTGTGTGTCAGCCAACAGAAGCACATAAGCTGTAACCTCGTCGACTCAGAGAAGGTGACCCGACACACATGCTGTTTTGGTCTTAGCAACCGAACATCTACAGTGCCAAGACTTATAAATAAACAACATCAACAGATCAGCAAACAAACACACACTCCTGTCCTGATCCGATGCCTGTAGTGTCCGCACACGCTGTGATGATGTACACGAGTACAGCTGCTCTCAGATCAGAACTCAAATCTGGAGCCAGTCTGAAGAGCAAAGGCTCCGAGGAGGATGCAACAATTAAAATCAACAGGAAGCTGCTCTGCCTGCGGTACGGCCCACTTCGTCCAAAATAAAACCTATATAAAGCATCAGAGCTGCTGAAAGTAGGACAGTCAAACTCAGGTACCGTCTCAGTCTGGACTCACTGTTGTTGTTTTGAAGGTTGTCTTTTCTCTCACTGCAAAATATCACATTCTTAATCAGTATATTTCAATACATGAATATCAATTCACTTCTAATTCAAAATCAAAACTGTTTTGGGTTTTGTGGCTTTCAGTCCATTTCTATATGTTAGTGTAGTAAAAGTTGCCCAAAGAAACTTATACAATTCTGGGAAAACAGGCCAAAAATATTGATGATCTTGTTCACTGGGATGCATACAAATGTTTGTCCAATCAAAAGCTCTCTTTACTAGGAGAATGTCTCTAATACCACCTGACACTGACTAGCATCGGCTAGTAAATTACGGCTTTTGACTGTGATGTAAACTAAAGGCTACTGGCTATTTAAAAAATAAGACAAACCCTTCGTTATAGAGATCGTTACAGGACAGGGAACTGCAATTGTTGAAACGTGTCATGTTTACAAAAACATGTTTGTGTGTTTTCAGAGAACGTATCTTGATCTTGATTTTTTGACTGGCATTTCAACTTTATCATGTGAACATCAAGATAAAAACAAACAAGTTTCAGGATCAAAACTCTTCATTAAGGAAATCTGTACAAATGGTTCAACTTTGATGGATCGATGGATGATAGACAGATGGATGGATAGATAGACAGATAGACATGGATGATAGATAGATAGATAGACAGATGGACTGACTAACTGACTGACAGATAGATGGATAGATTGATAGACGGATGGATGGATGACAGGTAGACAGATGATATATATATATTGACAGACAGGGAAGAATGGATGGATGGATGACAGATAGATGGATAGAGAAAGAGAGAGAGAGAGAGAGAGAGAGAGAGAGAGAGATGGACGGACAGATGGATGGACGGACGGACGGACGGACGGACGGACGGACGGACGGACGGACGGACGGACAGACAGATAGATAGATAGATAGATAGATAAACAGACAGACGATAGATAGACAGACAGACAGACAGACAGATAGATAGATAGATAACTGAGAGAGGGGTAGAGATGGACGATGGAAGGATGGATGAATGGATGACAGATGGACAGATAGACAGATGGATGGATGGATGGATGAATGGCAGATAGATGGATGGATAGATGTACAGATTGACAGGGATGGATGGATGGATGACGGATGGATGGATGGATGGATGGATAGATAGATGTACAGATTGACAGACAGGGATGGATGGATGGATGAATGGATAGACAGATAGACATAGATAGATAGATAGATAGATAGATAGATAGATAGATAGATAGATAGATAGATAGATAGATAGATAGATAGATAGATAGATAGATAGATAGATAGATAGACGGACTGACTAACTGACTGACAGATAGATGGATAGATTGATAGACGGATGGATGGATGACAGGTAGACAGATGATATATATATATTGACAGACAGGGAAGAATGGATGGATGGATGACAGATAGATGGATAGAGAAGGAGAGAGAGAGAGAGAGAGAGAGAGAGAGAGAGATGGACGGACAGATGGATGGATGGATGGACGGACGGACGGACAGACAGATAGATAGATAGATAGATAGATAGATAGATAGATAAACAGACAGACGATAGATAGATAGACAGACAGATAGATAGATAGATAACTGAGAGAGGGGTAGAGATGGACGATGGAAGGATGGATGAATGGATGACAGATGGACAGATAGACAGATGGATGGATGGATGGATGAATGGCAGATAGATGGATGGATAGATGTACAGATTGACAGGGATGGATGGATGGATGACGGATGGATGGATGGATGGATGGATGGATAGATAGATGTACAGATTGACAGACAGGGATGGATGGATGGATGAATGGATAGACAGATAGACATAGATAGATAGATAGATAGATAGATAGATAGATAGATAGATAGATAGATAGATAGATAGATAGATAGATAGATAGATAGATAGATAGATAGATAGACGGACTGACTAACTGACTGACAGATAGATGGATAGATTGATAGACGGATGGATGGATGACAGGTAGACAGATGATATATATATATTGACAGACAGGGAAGAATGGATGGATGGATGACAGATAGATGGATAGAGAAAGAGAGAGAGAGATGGACGGACAGATGGATGGATGGATAAACAGACAGACGATAGATAGATAGACAGACAGACAGACAGACAGACAGACAGACAGACAGACAGACAGACAGACAGATAGATAGATAACTGAGAGAGGGGTAGAGATGGACGATGGAAGGATGGATGAATGGATGACAGATGGACAGATAGATAGACAGATGGATGGATGAATCCTATTGTCTTTCATTGTATGGGCAAAAACACCTGGAATGACATGAGGAGGAGTGATTTGTGACAGAATGGCTAAACTGTTCCTTTAAATCTAGTCCTGTATTCTTAGTAAATGTAAATGCTCCTTTACTGCTCTTAAATTAGAAGGAAATAAACCTTGCATGTTGAACACAATCGCAGTGGAATGACTTGTGGAATTTCTCAGGAATTTCAAGCTGGAGTTTCTCAGGTCACCCGGTCCCTGTATTGATCACGGTCACCCTGCACTACAAAACTATTCTGAAGGAAACAATTGCCGGGAATACTCGCCAACATACAACTGAGGAATCCACTTGGATGAGTGACAAAACAAATGAACAACATGTTTGGTTGCTTTTGATTGAACTTCTATCGGACACTAGAAGCTCGATTTTGAAAACATCTCCTCCCAGACAGTGAAGCCCAGCAGCTCTAGACACAGAATCATTTATCTCAGATTACGAATTAGATTGATTAATAAACGTTACCATACCTGCTGACTCATTCATAACTGATCCACCCAATGTTGATGCTAATTATTGACTGATTAAATATTAAACAGAGACATCATGGCCAAATTTGGGCATGGTTTCCTCAAACATTTTTAAAGGAACAGTTCATCCAAAAACCATCATTCTGTCATCATTTCCTCACTGTCAGGGTTATGTTTGATCTGTTCAACACTGAGTTGGTTTTGCACAGTTTTCTGTTCCTGTTTCCTTTTTTCCCCACTTCTAGTTAGTCCCATAGGTTACTCATTGTGTAATTAGTAATTAATTGTGTAATTAGTCATGTCAACTAACTTCTTTGATTTGTTTCACTGTGTATTTAAGCCCTGTGTTTGTTTCAGTTCAGTTGTCCGTGTTCTGGGTATCCAGAGTTTTGTTAAATAAAAAAAAAACTGCTGCGAGATCCTGTTTCAACTTCATTAGCAAACTAAATGTGACAGAATAACGGACCAATTTATGGATCTAGCAGCAGTGAAAAAGGGACTTTGCAGATCTTTTTCACGTTCTAACATTACACACTAAAGACATGTAAAAAAATAGGTCCTCTTTCACACTGTATAATAGTCACTAAATGAAGGAGAATAAATAATGACAGAATTTTCATTTTTGGGTGAAATATTCCTTTAAAAATGAGTAGCACATAATGTCTTCTTCTCAGGATGTGACATCAGTGACCTCACGTGACACTCAAGCATTAGGCTCAAATCAAACTTCCTGTTCCACAAGAGTGTCTGGCAACCAATCAAAGTTTCACCGTGCAGGTTTGGCCAATGATGCTAATTTTACGCCTGTTCTTTTGTCTAATGCACCTGCCTCTTGACATTCCCAGACCAAAAGCTCTGCAGCGGCGGGATTGTGTTTTCTGAGCAGGATAAAAGCAGGAGGAAGACGATGTGAGTCACAGGGCGACACGAGACGCCACGGTGACAATAACTCAATGACACCAATCCATCATGAAGACAAGGACAAAATTGAGAGCTGGCCCTTCACAAATCACACAAAGCTCCATCGGGAGAGGGTTTCCATCACAAATGAATCCATGGTGGGAAAGTAAACACGTTGGGAGTGTTTTGGTTGGACTGCCAGAGAGATTTTCATAACGACAGAGCCGAATAATGAACGCGTCTTCCTTTTTAGCAGAAATATTTACATCTCAAAAGGAAGAGTCCGCTGTCAACTTCCCAAATAGGCTCTTGAGAAGATGAACCGTGAGACAATTCCTTTCAGAGTTGCACAGACAAGCGGCAAAGAAACTAGAAGTTTACGCTCCAAACTTCAGCCCTGCACTATTTATGCTACAAAAATAAGTGATTTCTCAAATCTGAGGTGGTTTTGGGGAGCGTGAGCAGTGGAATGAGTGAAATACAGCAACTATAAATGAGAGATCAGATCACATGATATACACTAAAGTTCAAAAGTTTGGGGTCAGTAATATTCATGATTTTGTTTTAAAGAAATTAAAGATTTTAATAAGCAAGGAAGCATTCATTTGATCATAAATGACAGTAAAGAAAATGTTCAAATATCAAATAAATGCTGAAAAAAATATTCATGGTTTCAACAACAATATTAAAGCAGCACAACTGTTTTCAACATTGATAATTATCAGAAATGTTTCTTGAGCAGCAAATCATCATATTAGAATGATTTCTGAAGGATCATGTGACACTGAAGACTGGAGTTATGATGCTGAAAATTCAACTTTGATCACAGAAATAAATTGTAGTTTAACATATTCACAGAGAAAACAGCTGTTTTACATTGTAATAATATTACACTATTTTTACTGTATTTTTCATCAAATAAATGCAGCCTTGGTGAGCAGAAGAGCACTACAGAAATAAAAATTATTTGTTCAAATAAAAGTGATATATATACACATTTTTTTTGCAAAAAGAGCAAAAGACGTTTATTTTGTAAGATCTCCAGTAATTTTTTACTGTATATGTGACTAAAATTAATATAATTCATATTTGATATATGTGCCTTACCTTATATGAAGCCTGAAATCTGATCTCACAACACACTATGTAAATATAACACACACACAATGAACCTCTGCATGACCTTTCATTACAATGACTTCTGAAACCACAACAATTTGGGATTTGCCAAACTCAGAAGGGAAAGTCAAACATCTCGTTTTAAAGTTTCACTGATTAGAAATCATTTCTTGAAAGTTTCTGTGTGATTTGACTCTTTTGATATTCACTCTAGGAGGAAAAAATAAACAATTATTAATAAATAATAATACTGTGAAAAACTGTGATGGAAAAATGTATTTTATAATGTTAAGAATTAGTTTACATCAGTTACTTAAAATAAAGAATCCATATACTGTAGCCTAAATTATCATTAGTGGTGTTTGGCAAGTCAAGCATCACTTCTGATCATACTGAGTGTTAATGATGATGTTAAACCTCAAAGATTAAATATTAAAGTTGAGTGTTTGTATCATCCTGCAGTGTTTCCTAGGTTACTTTACTAAGCATTTTCACCTGCTGGACAATAAAACAGCTGAAATAATCCCAGAGATGCATATTAGAGAGATGAGAGTTAAACAACAACCAAATTGTTATAATATTTTATAATATTAGCATTTTTACTGTATTTTTGGTAACATAAAGCCTTGGTGAGCAGAACAGACGATTTTCAAAAAACATTAAAAAGTCATAATTTTTCCAAACTTTTAAACAGTAGTGTATAAAAAGTATAAAACAGTAAAAAAAGGTATAGTTAACTGAACTTTTGGGATGAAACGCATCTGAAAAAGACTCTCGAACACTGTTGCGGTTATAAATGATGCTGATTATTCAGAAGAGGGCACGACCCTTTCAAAAAATGCAGTGAAAAGCCACATGCATTGTTTTACTCTATTCCCAGAGGACATCTCGCTCGATACGGCACAGATGGCAGAGCGACACATGCTGTGACGATAACACACCTCTCAGACACCTTCATGAGGACAGGAAGCAGAGGAGGAAGTGAGGAGGAAATATGAAAGTGTTTCCCTTTATTCTGAGGGCAGAAATTACCCTTTGTGCTCAAGACCAGCTGTCTTGATCTGACCAAAAAATATGTGTTCAAAGACCCTCTTAAGTGTTGAAAAGAAGGGAAAACCACTCATTAGTGATATTTTTCATTCCCAACACAATACGAGTTCACCGATCAGTTTTGAATAATGTTTGTGGGAGTGAATGTTTCAGATTATTAATGCTCTTGATCAGTGCAGAACGGATTTCTTATGCCTCTCAATTATTTAAATACACTGCCGTTCAAACGTTTGAGGTCATTATGATTGTTTTATTTGAAGATACTATTATTCAACAAAAGGTGCATTAAATTGATCAGTTTACATTGTTAAAAAGATTTATATTTTAAATCAAAGCTGTTCTTTTGAATTTTCTATTCATCAAAGAATCCTGAAAATAAAAATGCATTGTTCTCAGCATTGATAATACATTTCTTGAGCAGAAATCATCTTGATTAGATCATATTAGAATGATTTCTGAAGGATCATGTGACACTGAAGACTGGAGTAATGATGCTGAAAATTCAGCTTTGATCACAGAAATAAATTACAGTTACTATATATTCACACACACAGAAAACGTCTCGGTTACATAGGTAACCCTCGTTCCCTGAAGGAGGGAACGGAGACGTACGTCGGACAGACCGACGAATAGGAATCTCGCTAGAGAGGCCAATCTACTTCGAGTGTAACTAAACGAGCCAATGCACATTGGCATGCAATCATATGCATCAGCTGCTTGCCTCGCAGCGCGGGTATATAATGAGCAGCAGGTGCGTTGCATCTTCAGGTTTTCGCTGAGGAGCCGAACCGAGCAGGCGGCAGCATCAGCAGGACAACGCCTGTGGCGACGGGACGTACGTCTCCGTTCCCTCCTTCAGGGAACGAGGGTTACCTATGTAACCGAGACGTTCCCATTCAGTCGGTCACGTTCGACGTACGTCGGACAGACCGACGAATAGGAATCCCTACCAAAGCGCCACAGGAGCTGCCCTCTTCCAGCACTCTGATGTGAGCCACCTGAACCCCCTTGCCTAAGGACGGTGGGACCAGGCTCACGCAGAGAGGGTCGATCACTGTTGTTCCCATAACCCACTCAGTGCGACAATTGGATAACGCTGGGAAAGCGTAGCCTTACATGCGATAAGGAACGCTGCGGAAGCCATATCCTTCCCCGAAGGAGTTATATGGATAAGTACATATGGACTAACCTTGTAGGTTGTACAACATATGGAAGAACTGGGGTGACTCCACTCGATGAGAGATGGGTTCTCCCAGAGGGAAAGACACGGGCTTCGTTTAGGAGCAGCCGTGGAAAAAGCCATATGGGATCCCCGTAGGGTCACACATATGGAACCCAGCCTAAATCCGGTTCTCAAGGATACAACGGAGTATAGGCCTGGCGCCAGACGCTCCGCCACGTCGGCTGCCGAAGGGTAACCGGAGGACTCAACAGGGTCTGCCCGTAGGGACTCTCTGGAGAATAGAATGCGCATGTAGCGCAGCAAGCCGACACTAAGCCGGGGCCTCTCCGTGCCTCTGACCTGAGGCGAGAACACGGGAGGAGACCGGCTCGACACGAAGGCTATAGTATCTAGCGAACGTGTTAGGTGTCGCCCAGCCCGCAGCTCTACAAATGTCTGTTAGCGAGGCGCCACGAGCCAGCGCCCAGGAGGATGCCACACCTCTCGTGGAGTGGTCATGCAACCTGAGCGGGCAGGGCACGCCCTGAGCTTGGTAAGCCAGGGCGATGGCATCCACTATCCAGTGGGCCATCCTCTTCTTGGAGACAGCCTTTCCCTTCTGCTGGCCTCCGTAACAGACAAAGAGCTGGTCTGAGGTCCTGAAGCTTCGAGTTCTGTCTAAGTACAGTCGCAAGGCGCGAACTGGACAGAGCAAAGCCAGGGCTGGGTCTGCCTCCTCCGAGGGCAGCGCTTGCAGGCTCACTACCTGGTCCCTGAAGGGAGTGGTAGGAACCTTGGGCACGTAGCCAGGCCGGGGTCTCAGTACCACGTGGCTGTCACCCGGCCCGAACTCTAGGCACGATTCGTCGACCGAAAATGACTGCAGGTCCCCTACCCTCTTGATGGAGGCCAATGCCACCAGCAGCAAAGTCTTCATAGAGAGAATCTTTAAGTCTGCTGACAGCAAAGGCTCAAAGGGAGCAATCTGGAGTGCTCTGAGCACCAGAGTAAGGTCCCAAGAGGGTATGGAGGGGGGACGAGGAGGATTTAACCGTCTCGCCCCCTAAGGAACCTGATGACCAGGTCGTGCTGACCAACAGATTTGCCATCTATGTGGTCGTGGTAAGCGGATATGGCAGCAGTATGGACTTTGAGGGTGGAGGGGGACAGCCTACGCTCCAACCCTTGCTGCAAGAAGGAAAGCACGACTCCGATCGAGCATCTTCGGGGGTCTTCTCGACGAGAAGAACACCACTCGACGAACAGGTTCCACTTCGAGGCGTAAGCACGTCTCGTAGACAGTGCACGTGCCGAAGTGATGGTGTTAAGTACCTCAGGGGGTAAGTCACCTAGAACCTCCGCGTCCCGTCCAGGGACCAGACATGGAGTTTCCAGAGGTCTGGACGCGGGTGCCAAAGAGTGCCCCATCTCTGAGAGAGGAGGTCCTTCCTCAGAGGGATGGGCCAGGGAGGGGCTGTCGCGAGGAGTGAGAGTTCTGGGAACCAGGTCCGGTTGGGCCAGTAAGGCGCAACTAACAAGACCTGCTCCTCGTCCTCCCTGACTTTGCACAGGGTCTGTGCAAGTAGGCTCACTGGGGGAAACGCATATTTGCGCAGGCCCCGGGGCCAGCTGTGAGCCAGTGCATCTGTCCCGAGTGTTCCCTCGGTCAGAGAGTAAAACAACTGGCAGTGGGAGGTTTCTGGTGAGGCAAACAGGTCTACCTGAGCCTCTCCGAACTCTCTCCAGATCAGCTGAACCACCTGGGGGTGGAGTCGCCACTCTCCGGGCAGCGCAGCTCGTGATAGCTCGTCGGCCACACGGTTGAGCACACCGGGGACATGAATGGCGCGAAGCGACCTCAGATGCTTCCGACTCCACAGGAGGAGATGGCGGGCGAGTTGCGACATGCGACGGGAGCGTAGACCACCTTGACGGTTGATGTACGCAACGGTCGCAGTGTTGTCCGTACGGACCAGTACATGCTTGCCCTGAGCAGGCCTTTGAGGCAGCTCAGAGCAAGGCGTACTGCCAGCAACTCGAGGCAATTGATGTGCCAATGCAGATGGGGTCCCGTCCAAACCCCTGAGACTGCATGCCCGTTGTACGTGGCACCCCAGCCGGTGGCAGAAGCATCTGTGAAAACCACAGCATGCCGGGACACTTGTTCTAGGGGCACTCCTGCCCGAAGAAACAAAGGGTCCGACCACGGACTGAAGGTTCGGCGGCACTCCTGAGTGATTGGCACCCGGAACGTGCCGCGTTGCCACGCCCATCTCGGGACTCGGCCGTGAAGCCAGTGCTGAAGCGGTCTCATATGAAGCAGACCGAGCGGTGTTACAGCCGCTGCAGCCGCCATATGCCCCAGGAGCCTCTGAAAGAACTTCAGTGGGACCGCTGTCCTGCCATTGAACGTATTCAGGCAGTTCAACACCGACCGAGCACGTTCCTCTGTGAGGCGTGCTATCTGTTCGACCGAATCCAACTCCATACCGAGAAAAGAGATCCTCTGCACTGGGGCGAGTTTGCTCTTTTCCCAGTTGACCCGAAGCCCCAACTGGCTGAGGTGACTGAGCACCAAATCCCTGTGTTCGCACAACTGATCCCGAGACTGTGCTAGGATAAGCCAGATCAGCCAGTCGTCTAGATAGTTGAGAATGCGAACACCCTGTTCTCTCATGGGAACAAGGGCTCCCTCCACGACTTTCGTGAAGACGCGGGGAGACAGGGCCAGCCCGAAGGGTAGGACTCTGTACTGATATGCTCGACCTTCGAACGCGAATCTCAGGAATGGCCTGTGTCGCGGAAGAATCGAAACATGGAAGTACGCGTCCTTCAGGTCGATCGCTGCAAACCAATCTCGGGGACGGATGCACTCGAAAATGCGTTTCTGCGTGAGCATTTTGAACGGTAGCTTGTGAAGGCTCCGATTCAAAACTCGCAGGTCCAAGATCGGTCGTAACCCGCCGCTTTTCTTGGGTACAATGAAGTAGGGGCTGTAGAACCCCGACCTCAAATCGGCTGGAGGGACCGGCTCTATCGCGTCCTTCGCCAGTAGGACTGCGATCTCCGCACGCAGAACAGGGGCATCGGCATCTTTCACTGTAGTGAAGAGGATGCCCCTGAACTTGGGGGGGCGCCGGGCGAACTGAATCGCATAGCCGAGCCTGATGGTCCGAAGGAGCCAGCGAGACGGACTGGGGAGCGCTAGCCAGGCTCCCAGAGACCGCGCAAGCGGCACCAAGGGGACCACCAGCGTACCCGCCGCGGGGCAGCGAGGTGGAACGCAGGGACGCGGCCCGGGAGGCTCTCTGTGTGAGGCGGCCCGAAGCGGGGTCACAGTGTGCTGTGCAACACTTACCTGCTTCCACGGGTGGACAGAGGGAGCAGTCGAGGTTTTGCCTACCTGCTGCTCGCTGCTGTCCGCTGGTGACAGAAGAGGTGGATGAGAGTGGTGAGGTTCTAGCCCTCCCACTGCTCTCCGAGCCCTCTTCGGACCCGGAGATAGAGGAAACTGCTCTTTTATTGAAAATTTGGGTACCGCTGGCCGTTGAGCCAGCGGCGGAACAAAAAGGGGAAACAAAAGATTCTCCACCCGGCCCTCCTCCGGGGGAAGGAGCGGTGCGGTCACCACCTCCTGAAGAGCAGTCCCGTCCATCTCCGGGTCGCCCGTCCTAGGGCGGCTTGGACTTGGCCTTGCCACCCTTCTTCTTAGGGGGTGGCTGGACGGGCTGGGCACCCCGCCCGCGACCGGCTCCACGACGCCGCTTGGATGGAGGCTGCTGCTGCTGGGGCGTCGGAGCGGGGGCGGCTGCAGGGGGGCGCCCTCGGCGACGGGCAGTCTGAGGTGCCGCCGGCGGTGGAGGTGCAGCAGCTGACCGCCTCGGCAGGATGTGACTGATCGCCTCTGACTGCTTTTGTACAGCCGAGAACTGTTGGGCAAAGTTCTCGACCGCGTCGCCGAAGAGGCCGGTCTGGGACACGGGGGAATTAAGAAACCTGACTTTGTCGGTATCCCTCATGTCCGCAAGACACAGCCAGAGATGGCGTTCCTGGACCACCATGGTGGACATCGCACGACCCACTGACCGCGCCGTAACCTTCGTCGCTCGGAGCGCGAGGTCCGTCGCGGCACGAAGTTCTTGTAGAACTTGCGGATCGTGACCACCCTCGTGCAGGTCCTTCAGTGCCTTGGCCTGATGGACCTGCAACAACGCCATAGCGTGTAAGGCGGAAGCGGCTTCCCCACAGGCCTGATAAGCCTTGCCGGTAAGATCCGACGAGTACTTACAGGCCCGGGAAGGGAGAGACGGCTCCCCCGCCAGGTGGAGTTAGGGCACAGTTGCATAGCAACGGCCCGTTCCACAGGGGGTATGCGCGTATAACCCTTAGCCGCTCCACCATCAAGGGTGGTGAGGGAGGAGGACCCACCGACACGGCTTCGGGCAGTAAAAGGTGCCGTCCACGTGCCAGTGAGCTCTTCATGCACCTCCGGGAAGAAAGGCACTGGGGTGGGGGGCTGAGAACCAGCCCTTGCCACCCCGAGATACCAATCATCCAACCTCGAGGGCTCGGGACACGGTGGAGGGTTCCACACGAGCCCGACCCTGTTGGCGGCCCGGGAAAGCATAGCCATCATTTCCGGGTCTGAATCGGGCACAGTCGTCACTCCCGAGGGAGGCAGCTGCGCCGAATCGTCATCCCCAGAAGCGTCAGGCTCACCCTCCGATGCAGCGATCGACATCCGGTCGTCTTGGGGAGCTCCGAAGGATACGGATGGTACACACCTCTGGGGTGGTCCACCGCGTTCCCCCGGCAGCTCTACTGGCTGCGGAGCGCAAGAGGGGTGAAGGTTCCTAGGGGGTTGGTTCCCCGAAGGAAACGCGCTCACCGTGATCCTCAAGTCACCAGCCCCGCCGCCCGAAACAACCCTCTGAGGAGGATTGGAACGAGGCGTCGGGACCGGGACTCCACCCCTTTGCAGAAAGTGGAGTCTCGACCGCAGCTCCGCGACGGTCATCTTCCCACAATGGGTACATGACTCGTCCACAAACGCCGCCTCAGCGTGCCTCAAGCCCAAGCACGCGATACAGCGCTGGTGACCATCCCGAGGCGCCAGGTAACGACCGCATCCAGAAACACACAAGTAGAACGACATCTTTAAAAAGACGCGAACTACTCGTGTAAGCTCTTTCAAGGACTGACTCTTTTAGGTGCTGAAGCACGCAGGGGAAAAGCCGCTGCAGCACAGACAGGGAAATGTGCAGCCTGTCGTGTGCACTCTCCTTGAAGGCGCTCTCTTACCAGCTGTAACAGCTTTTTAGCGCTCTAGGCGCACCGTTTCACCAGCCGTGAGAACGGCCTTCACGCTGATTACAGCTTTTGCTCAAATAAAAAAGGCAAAGAAAAACAAAGGAGAAATCGGCCCCGCTGCTGCGCTGTCCGCCTGCACCGCAACCAAGAGACGTCTCGAAGAGCAGACTCGTTCAAACTCGTGGTTTCAGTAGCTATCTTCTTCAGTGTTGAGAAGGTTTGGCTCCGAAGCGAAAAGCTGAAGATGCAACGCACCTGCTGCTCATTATATACCCGCGCTGCGAGGCAAGCAGCTGATGCATATGATTGCATGCCAATGTGCATTGGCTCGTTTAGTTACACTCGAAGTAGATTGGCCTCTCTAGCGAGATTCCTATTCGTCGGTCTGTCCGACGTACGTCGAACGTGACCGACTGAATGGGAACTGTTCATTTAAATCGCAATACGATTTCACATATTTACTGTATTTTTGATCAAATGCACGCATCTAAATGAAAAGGACCATTGCTACGATCACAAAAAACATGGTTACAGCCTTGTGTGTCAAGACCACATACAGTATTTACTTTCAAATCTCTTGTATTTATGAACGTGTTTGTATGTTGTCTATTCTGTATTATACAGAAGAGGATTAGGGCCAAGCAATAATAAAAAAATAAAACCATCTCGAGATTAAAGTTGTTAAATTACGAGAAAAAAGTCGAGATAAAATGTTGGGAATAAACTCTTTAAATTACGAGAAAAAAGTTGTTAAATTACAAGAACAAATTCATTAAATTATGAGAAAAATGTCGAGATAAAATGTTGAGAATAAAGTTATTAAATTACGAGAAAAAAGTTGTTAAATTACGAGAACAAATTCGTTAAATTATGAGAAAAAAGTTGTTAAATTACGAGAAAAAAGTCGAGATAAAATGTTGGGAATAAACTCTTTAAATTACGAGAAAAAAGTTGTTAAATTACAAGAACAAATTCATTAAATTATGAGAAAAATGTCGAGATAAAATGTTGAGAATAAAGTTATTAAATTACAAGAAAAAAGTTGTTAAATTACGAGAACAAATTCGTTAAATTATGAGAAAAAAGTTGTTAAATTACGAGAAAAAAGTCGAGATAAAATGTTGGGAATAAACTCTTTAAATTACGAGAAAAAAACTCGTTAAATTATGAGAAAAAAGTCGTTAAATTACGAGAACAAATTTGTTTATGAATTTGTTCTCATAATTTAAAAACTTTTTTCTCGTAATTTAATGACTTTATTCTCAACATTTTTTCTCGACTTTTTTTCTCGTAATTTAACGACATTTTTCTCATAATTTAACGAATATGTTCTCGTAATTTAACAACTTTTTTCTCGTAATTTAATGACTTTATTCTCAACATTTTATCTCGACTTTTTTCTCGAAATTTAACGACTTTTTTCTCGTAATTTCACGAGTTTATTCTCAACATTTTATCTTGACTTTTTTCTCAAAATTTAACAACTTTTTTCTCATAATTTAACGAATTTGTTCTCGTAATTTAACAACTTTTTTCTCGTAATTTAATAACTTTATTCTCAACATTTTATCTCGACATTTTTCTCATAATTTAATGAATTTGTTCTTGTAATTTAACAACTTTTTTCTCGAAATTTAATGACATTTTTCTCATAATTTAACGAATTTGTTCTCGAAATTTAACGGCTTTTTTTCTCGTAATTTCACGAGTTTATTCTCAACATTTTATCTTGACTTTTTTCTCAAAATTTAACGACTTTTTTCTCATAATTTAACGAATTTGTTCTCGTAATTTAACAACTTTTTTCTCGTAATTTAATGACTTTATTCTCAACATTTTATCTCAACTTTTTTCTCGCAATTTAACAACTTTTTTCTCGTAATTTCACGAGTTTATTCTCAACATTTTATCTGGACTTTTTTCTCAAAATTTAACAAGTTTTTTCTCTAAATTTAACAACTTTAATCTTGAGATGGTTTTATTTTTTATTATTGCTTGGCCCTAATCCTCTTCCGTAGTATTAAGCAATGGACTCTC
Source organism: Chanodichthys erythropterus (assembly GCF_024489055.1). Classification (NCBI taxonomy): domain Eukaryota; kingdom Metazoa; phylum Chordata; class Actinopteri; order Cypriniformes; family Xenocyprididae; genus Chanodichthys; species Chanodichthys erythropterus. The sequence goes on from NC_090233.1 coordinate 51,702,570, forward strand.
TACAGAAGTTCAACTCAATTTCACCTCCAGACAGAATCGAGAACAGAAGCTGGAAGCATGAAGGGATAGATGGGCAGAAGATCTCTGGCCGCTCTTCTCAGCTTGTTGTTGTGGATTTGCGTCTGACCTCCTGACTGACTGACTGAAGCATGTGTATCAGCTTCAGTCAGTGCTGATTTAGACCAGCTCTCCGGTTTCAAACTAGTGTGTCCACACAGCACAATTCAGAAGGTGAAAACCACAACACACACACACACATTGGGTTTCCATGTTTTAAGGGGGCATTCCATAGACATAATAACAGAGAGGAACCGTCAGGGCCCTCTAGGCCTTCAGAAAGAGCCTCAACTATTGCAAAAAATAATATTTACAAACTTTTTTTAATAAAATGTCATCAGTTCTAATGTTATTTTAGGGATTTATAATTTGAAAATAAACAATTCAATTTTCTGAAATCTGCCTATTTCGTTTGTGTTGTATAGATGTCCGTTTTCTCCATATTAAAATTTTTCCGCCTAACACATTCAGCTCTGTGATTGGTGGTCCAGCTGGTTCCAAGCCATAACACATCAATGAGAGATGAATACAGTGGTGGAACGTGACGTGATTTTGTAGGCCAATCGGCAGTTAGCATCAATCTAGTTCCCACAACAAAAGCCTTTAGAATTATCTGTGATCAACAAAGGTTTATGATACTGACATGTTTTATTCAACAAGATCATTTTCACAGATGAACAACTTTTATGAAACCTAAATGCAGTTGCCAGAAGCAAAAAGCTAAAGGTAGGCTGTAAATGAACTACACCACGGTCCCGCGACTTCAAGCCACCACCACTAAGCTTCTGACAAATCTTTCAGTCTAAAGACATTTTCCCTGAAAGTCTGAATTATAATAGTTTGTAAGAGCGCAGTTATAAGCATAACTAGCGGACTGAGCTCACCTGTATGGCATGATGACGTTTAGTGTCGATTTAGCCACTTGTTAGCAACTGTCATTTTCAAGACATTTAACAGCTTAAATGATTAACCGGCAAAGGAAGACCTACACCAGAGCTTAATTTTGTGCAGAAAGCCAAAGCTTTTTAAAGCATTTCAAGCACAGCAATTAAGCGGTTGACAGCATCAATCAAGAAGCTTTACTGCAGGAATTGTATGCTGTTTGGGAAAAGTTATTTAAAATGTAATGGGTTACGTTACTGATTTTATTCGGGCCGCCGCTACAACTGTTTTATAAATGTTAAGATTTATTTGAGAAAACAGTTGTCAGTCTGTACCAACTTAGCGACCATGCACATTACTAACATTACATTTCTCCCAAATCATAATTTAAACAGTGCCAGTCTAATGATATGATTTATTATCCGCATTCCTTGTGGTGGTGGGTCCCAAAATGCCACAGTCGCTGTTCACTGATGATGTGCAAGTGTGTGTCGTTAATGTGCTTTGGTCTGAGCGCTGTCATACGTCGGCTTACGTTAAATTTTTGTCATTTTTTTAAACAGTTTTCACCATATTCCGCTGAATTGCACAGATTTGCATTTTATTACTTTGTTTAATTTAGGTGATAACTCTCACGCTCACTCTGATTTCTTGTCAAAGGTAACATGCAGTTTTATAGAAAAGGACACGGTAAGCTTGGCTGAGTCTACTTTTTTCCCGACGAGGGAAGGGGGTGAGAGGGCCAAGGTTTGAAAGTCATGGTTCTCTACTGCATAATAATTTGTATATATTGTACAAACTGTATATTCTATCACCTTGTGCCTTTAGTTATTATTTTAAAATAGAATTGTATTTGGTTTCTCTGTTTTATTTAATGTTTATTTAACCAGGAAGATGTGACAACATTAGTGTAAATGGGACATGAATTTACATTTGATTTGATATATATAGGCTATAACATTAAAAAACAAACCTGAGGACTTTGCCTCCTCACCTCAGAACACCACCGCACACCACTGACATATATGTATAGTTATTATTTTGTTAAGCTTTGGATTTGTTTTTAGTTTTTCTTTTACGTTTTTCCCACAGAACTCACCGGCTTTGGACAGCTCTCCTGGTTTTGACCATCTTTTGGAGTCTGGATTCTCTCTCAGTACACTGCTTGCCTGCTTGGACTGTCTTTCCGTTCTGACTATCAGCCTGATCTTGACCGTGAGCTTGGATTTCTCTGATACTGTCTGATGATCTCTCTGGAAGTCTGACCTCGGCTCATGACTGGATATTATTTGCTGATGGACTGATCTGGATTTCGACCCCAACCTGTTTGACTTTCCCTCTGCCTATTGCCCAGAGTTGGTTCACGGCCCAGCGGCTTGCGCTGTTTTATATTTGTGTTGCAATAAATTGAAGTTAAGCATTTTTCTGCTTTAGGGTCCTTCCTTTCAGAGAAAGTAAAAAAGGCTGAGTTAAAAATGGACAAACCCAGCGGTTAGGTTAAATGTTTAACCCAACGTGCTGGGTAGTTTTATTTAACTCAACTATTGTTTAAAAATTACTATATTGCTCACTTAAAATGAACACAAAATAGGTTGGAAATTAACATTAATATGTTTAATAAATGAACATTTAATAAATTTTCTCATTATTAAATGTTCACCTTTTGATTATTATTGTTGCCTCTAGTAATTATGTGTCTGATTTTTAATTTTGGGTTCATTTTAAGTGAGTAATATAGTAATTAAAAAAAAAAAAATTAAGTTAAATAAAACTGCCCAGCACGTTGGGCAAACATTTAACCCAACAAAACCACCCAAACACTGGGTTTGTCTATATTTAACCAAACTTGGTTAGTAGTAGGTCATCCGGGTACTTTTTGCCAACACTTTTATGAATTCAGACTTCTTTTGTCACATACTGTTTTTCACCTACTATATAGTAGGGAAGTATGCGATTTTGGATGCAGACAATCTCTAAATCTTTAGCAGAGAAGTGAATCAAACCGCCGCTGCAGACGTCAAACTCTCAGATGACAGAGAACGTTTATAGCAAGCTTCGTCAACTCTAAACCTACTCTGAAAATCTGAAAAAGTTTGTTCAACTAGCTTCATGTATCAGGCCACTGGTCGTAACAAACCTGAGAAGTGGTGAATCAGCATTATGGCCGATAACATGACAGAGTTTTCATTTCAAAATACAGCCCTGACCCCTGGCCCCCTGGGAAGGGCCCCTCACCTCTGTTTTTCCATGTTATCCATTTTTTCTAATGTATTGACAGCTGTGAGGACCACAGTGTCTGTCCCCATGATGTTCTGGGAGAACAGTAAGAAGATGAAGATGATCTTGTTTGTCTCCCTCCCGTGGGCTCCGTTCAGGGACTACTTTTGTGTTCCATAGAAAAATGAAAGTCATACAGGTTTAAAACAATATGAGGGTGAGTAAATGATAACAGAATTTACATTTTGGGGTGAATGATCCTTTTAAAGGCATGAGCATGAGAGAGGAAAAAAGAGGTGTTTGAGGAGAAACAGCCCTCAGAGTTGAAACCCACTCCACCTTTTCCATGGTTTTAGGCGACTATTTCTAACATTTGAATAATTCAAGACAGGCTAAAATATCTCACCCATACAGAAAGTTTGAATGCACAAGCAGAAAATGTTCACACACACGCACAAATCTGAAAAGTTCAACGTTTTTAGACGAGCTCTCCAAATAAGACATGCACTTACAGCAAGTTGAGTCAAAGTGAAGGAAGTCTCACCAAATACACTAGATATACAGACAAGAAAAGTGTTTGCTCACTTAATAATGTCTGCACATATCAATCAAATGCTGCAGGATCACTTTTCTTCAACATTGCTGGTGTTTTGGTGATTTTTTGAGTATGTCTGAAGTCAGTTCTCCTCAAGATCACACAGGTAAAGAATCACATTTCAATCACGACATCAACTCTCTTTTAGCATGTTAGTGAATATGGCAATGTTAATGTATTTGGACACTACGTTGCTGCTGCAGAGCAAGTATGGACTTGCTACTTGCTAAGTTATACTACGGCTGCTGCATAAATAGACATACATGAATCCCATAGCAGATCTAGGCAGGTGGAGCTAAGGAGGTAGAGGGGCTCTGATATCTGATATTGCACTGCAGGACTAGCTTACAGCAAACAATGAACCAGACTATTTAAATGCTGAGCAAGCAATCTCATTGGCTGCAGGATCAGCAGAGGCCAATCAGTTTGTGCCATGCTGTAATGATGTGATTGCCTGCTGATCTGCCTGCAACAAAGGGGGTGAGGCCATGTTGGGCTGCTTTAGAGAAGAGGAAGAGTTGTTGTAGTAGAGTGTTGTTGTCATGCCGTCATTTTACGCCGGACTGCTTCACAAACGAGGGTCAATTCAACGCTGGATTTGCACAAAAGATTAACATGACGGCACATGCTAGTGGATGAGTTGAATCAACTCCACAGCAACTACATCAATTTATCCACTAACCATTCAGAAATGTCCAAAAACTATTTAAAGTATCCAAATTGAAGTTTTTTGGCTTTTAGTATGAATATGTTAGCCTCACTGTTATCTATAAGCTAGTGTGCTCCAAAACAATGAAATAAAAAGTATATTTAGAAGATATAAGTGTCTCTCACTTCCACCAATATGGATCAATTATTTTGATTATATCACCCTGCACTTCAGCTTCTCATCAGATTTTCTGTCCAATCAAATGCTCTCTAGAATCCAAAGTAGACACTGAATCTGCGGCTGAAATCGGTCACTTGTTCACACATTTACTATTTTTTACATGGCGAATGGCACATGATGCACTATATAAGGTATAAAGTGGGGGCTCGTCCGGGATTTTAACCCAGGACCTCTCGCACCCAAAGCGAGAATCATAGCCCAAGACCGTGTAAATATAGACAATGTAAATATGCTTTCCACTGAAGCAAATGAAGTCTGGTTCCACATTAGTGTCACGTGAACCGCTGCAGCTCACACACAGTCTGCTCCGGTCCAGAGACACGATAGCACAGAGCAGATCATATGCATGAGTCGGTGCAGAATGGTGTAACGTATTGGACCCATTTGAATTCTGCACAGAGTACTATATTTTAAAGCGATATGGAGGAGATTAGGAGGAGAAACAGTTAGAGATTAGGAGGAAACATAGGCTTTACTGAGCTCAATGGCTCAGGCCGAGTTGTGATATAAACAAAACTCTACTGGCTATTTTAAAAATGAGAGGAGCTGTTCGAAATTTCCCGCCCTGTCTTACTGTTTCAGTTGAAATTACATCAACACATTGAATAAAGCTGTGCATTTCAAGGCATTTTTTGTGCTTTAATATTCACAGACACTAGTCCATATCGCAAAGAGTACAGTCATACTTTCGATATACGAATCCAAAATGTGCCAAATTCCGTGACATTCCGCGCTATACTCTAAATTCCATTTTTATCACTGGATTGTGCGATTCCCACAGAAATCATAAGGCTCTACTAATGCAATGCCAGTCATTTAATTTTAAGTGTGACTTCAGTGTCCTTTTGAGGCCGCCATTAGCAAACAATTCAGTAAAGTGTAAAACACATCAACCGTCTTGCACCTCGCTGTACTTTTAAGAGAGCGTTTCAATCTACGTCCAGACAATTTAAGGAGCATGTGTGACATTCAGAGGGGACCATGGCACATTTCTCAGACAGCCGCTGTTTTTCACAGCATGTTTTATTTAGGATATGGACTTTTTAAAAGGAAGGCACTCTGAGCATGCAACTGCAAGAATCAGCCCAACAAAGCACTTTGTCACAATGATATACAAATATAAATACATATATATATAGACGCAATGCATTAAAGATATATAAGGGCTCCTGAAAACCAGAGCAGAGATTAAACACAAAAATGAAGTGACAAAGAACAAACAGATGGCTCACTGTCAGGAAACAGAGTCATTTATATGAAAGCTTGTTTCCGCCATTTAATAAAAAATAAAAACGTTAATTGCATCTTTTTATCTCACAATTCTGAGTGATATTGTCAGAATTGTCACAGTTCCAGAATTGTCACAATTCCTCAGAATTGTGAGTGATATACTCACAATTGTGAGTTATAGTCAGAATTGCATGATATAGTCAAAATTGTGTGATATAATCAGAATTGCGAGTTATAAAGTCAGAATTGTATGATATAAAGTCAGAATTACAAGAAATAAAGTCAGAATTGTGAATTATAGCCAGAAATGCAAGTTACAAAGTCAGAATTGTCGGATGTAAAGTCAGAATTGTGTGATATAAAGTCAGAATTGCGAGTTATAAAGTCAGAATTATGTGATATAAAGTCAGAATTGTGAGTTATAAAGTCAGAATTACGTGATATAAAGTCAGAATTGGAGATATAAAGTCAGAATTGTGAGTTCTAAAGGCAGAATTGTGAGTTATAAAGTCAGAGTTGCGAGATATAAAATCAGAATTACATGATATAAAGTCAGAATTGTGAACTATGAGTTATAATGTCTAATTTTTTCTCAATATGATATATATAAACTCGAGATATATTGAGATATAAAGTTAGAATTGCATGATAAAAACTCGCAATTGCGATAAAAAAGTCAGAATTGTGAGATAAAAAGTCACAATTTTTTTTTTTTTTTTTTAAGCGGCAGAAACAAGCTTCCATACATTTGAGTGCTGTGCGACTTACTACTGATTTAATGAACGGGACACTGAACCTAGTCACAATATTTAATAGATAAATTACTATGGGATGCAAAAAAATCTGTCATCATTTACTCCCCCTAAACTAAAACGAAAACGAAAACCTAAAAAAATAATAATAGTATCTCGGTGATATTAAAATAACATTGTGATAACTTTATGCCACCTGCTGAATTAAACATGGAATGAAATCAGGTCTTATTAGTGCTTGACAATGTGCATTGTAACATGTTGGGCAGGTCAAAGGCAAAACTGTAAAATCACTATAAAAACTTCACAACATCCACAAGCACCTCTTTTATAACTTCAAGTAGCAGAAGTGCTTCATAAGCCAGAGGCTCTTAAAGTAAACAGACTTGACACGCTGTGCTGACTCCAACAAACCCGAAGACAGTCACAAAACTGCAAGATCAGACTTAATGAGCAGCTGGATGGATTCACGTCATCTGCGGGATCCCGCTGACGCTGCTGTGTGGACAGTCAAGGAGACGTGACGAAGACGAGGACGCTGAATTGAGATCTTAGAGTTTGGACAAAAAAATGACCCATCACGTCATTGACCCATATATAACAAATAACTAAATTACATTAAATAAATGCAGTAAATTAACAGCCATAATAGTATTGTCGGTAACACATTAGTATAGGGAACACATATAAACTATTAACTATGACTTTTCCCTCAATAAACTCCTAATTTACTGCTTATTAATAGTAAGTAAGGTAGTTATTAAGTTTAGGTATTGGGTAGGATTAAGAATATAGAATAAGGTCATGCAGAATAAGGCATTAATATGTACTAATAAATAGCCAGTATTCTAGTAATATGCTAATAAGCAACTAGTTAAAAGACCTTAAAATAAAGTGTTCCTGTATTGTCTGCATTATAAGTGAAAAATTCATAATTTTTTACCCAAATCTCAACAGGACTTTGGCTCAGAATGAGATTTTGAACAAAGGGTTAGTAAACTGTGACAGAATTTTCTTTTTTGAATGAACTATTCTTTAAAAAAAAAAAACACAAAAATCACTGAGACTCAGCAGAAAGGATTGGCTAGTTTGTCCTGTTCATTGTTTCACAGGTTGTTTCTGAACTTCAAATCACAACAGAAGAATCCTGAACATCCATTTTGCACTAAAGGTGACCCGCCATATAGAGAAGCAACTTCCCTCCATTTTCATATCAAAACGCTCCTCTCGGGAGGTTACAGATGTTGAATTTGCCCTCTGAAGTCCAGCACACACATACGAGGCCCTCTGGGTTTATCAGAAGCTTGCAGCTTCGTTCCAGACATCACATGCACACAGGCCTCGATTCGGTCTTAAGGAGTCTCTTCCCACCATTGTCACCGGACCGTTTGATCAGCGCACTCTTCGTGCCACCGATCGCTCCGAAAGCTGAACTGTACATTCATCTTTACCCTCAACAAAGAGCTTTTGCTAAAAATGAACATTCAGTCATCATTTACTCACTTTTTGCGTGACTTTCTTTCACACAAATGGAGATGCTCAGAAGAATGTTTTCATTTTCATAATGGGAACTTATAATAACAAAAAATCACTGTAAAATATACTTATAAAATCGGAAAGGAGGAAAGTTGCAAAATGGATGTTGAGAATTCTTCTTTTGTGATTTTCAGAAACAACCTGTAAAACAATGAACAGGACAAACTAGGTTGAAACTAGTAATTTAAAGGGTTAGTTCACCCAAAAATGAAAATTCTGTCATAAAATACTCACCCTCATGCCGTTCCAGACCCGTAAGACCTTCGTTCATCTTCGGAATGCAAATTGATATATTTTTATTGAAATCCGATCTCTCACTTACCCTCCTTTGCCCTTCTTAAGAACATTCAAATGATCTTACGTGGCTTCCAGTATGAATGAAAACTTACATGAGAATGTTCAGTACTCCATCTTTCTAACATTGGCTCATTTTGTGTAAAAATAGAAAAATAATATTAAAGTACTTTGTAACGTAGTAATTTGAGTAGTTTTTCAGCAACTACTTATTTACTCTTACTTGATATTATTTTTCAGTACTTCTACTTGCATTCAAGTATATTATTTCTTAAGTAGCAATACTTTTACTTAAGTAGCGTACAGTTTTTTAGTACTCTTTCCATTACTGCCTATGTGACAAATCACAATCTGAGCCAAAGTCTTGGGTTAAGATTTGGGTAAATGATGATTTATAGGCAAAGTATTTCATTAAGTTTTAGACAATATTATTAGAATTATCCATCCATCCATCCATGATCCATTTAAGCTTTTGCATCTATTTTAAAGTTTCAGTCTGTCTAATCAACATCAAAGTTTGTTTCTAGCACCATGTGCCATTCATTCTAGTTTTCATCACAGACCATCAACAAACAAACTCATACACACTATGACACACAGCTACAAACATCCCGCCAACCCCCGGGGACAGAAGGAGACGCCTGGTCCCGCCTATAACAATAGACAGCGTCCAGAGGAATGCTGCGTTATTCTGCATGAGATTGTATACTACGCAGTGGGAGGAACCAGCAAACAAACACAAGTCTGTATGAAGGTGGCGCACGAGGGACTCTGTCACTTCATGATGGTCTGATTGCTCTCAGAGGAGTTGAAGGCAAAGCTCCTGTTTTCTTTCTGGCCCTGCTGTGAACCGAGACCCAGTTCCCCGATCGCTCTCACCAGACGTGTGCCCTTTGTCTAAAATCGAGACATCAAGCCCGCCAAACAAATACATCAAGCTGATAGCATTGATAATCAGGCATAGGCACAATCGCTGTTCGTTGGTGACAATTATAGAGAGGAAATGAATGTGGAAAAGTTGACTAGGAAAGGATGTGATAATACACAATGCAGTGGGGCTTTCTCCTGCAAGTCCATGAAAGTCTAACAAAAAATGTATCTAATAACCTTTTTGACACCAGATACCTAAAAATGAGCGGCACTTGTGGATGTTTGCTTATATTAGATAAAATACAGTGTTGTTATTGTTAACTAAAACTATTAAAAAACATTTTAATTGACTGAAAAAGCTGAATTGAAAAAAAATAAAATATAAATATTAGATGAAAAAATTAACTTTTAAAATTAGAAAATGTTGCATTGGTAACTAAGTTTGAAGTACTAAAATGACAAAAAAAAAAAACATATTTAATAAAAAAAGCTAATAAAAATTATAAAAGCACATAAAAACTTACTAAAATGAAAACTGAAAATACAAAAATTAATCCTAATATATGAATTATTAATATTAATTATATATTATTAAAATAACCAAAGTTAGGTTAAAAATGGACAAACCCAGTGGTTGGGTTAAATGTTTGACACAACCTGCTGGGTAGTTTTATTTAACTCAACTAATATAATTTGGTTTATTTTAAGCAAATACAGTAATTTTTAAACAATACTTGAGTTAAATAAAACTGCTTAGTAGGGTGGTCAAATATTTAACCCAAATGCTGGGTTAAAACAACCCAAACGCTGGGTTTGTCCATATTTAACCCAAATTGGGTTGTTTTTAACCTAGCATTTTTAGAGAATATATAAATAATACTAAAATAAAATATTAAAATGAGGTAAATAGTGAGTCATTTCACTACTTTGAGAAGATGGATTTATGATTTAATATCCCAGGTGTTTCTTCATTCTTTTACTCTAAAATATACCTATATTATAAAATATAATTTATCACTTTCCATCCTGTTAGTCATTTGTAAACAAAAACCATTACTGATAATTAGTCCATAATTACAACTAAAAGTTTATGCATCAGTAATATCATCCATTGGAGCAAAGTCAACAGAACAAGCTGTAAGATCTAGTAAGAGTTACCAATAGAATTAATAACACAAATCAGTTTCATTTCAAAAGATGATTAAAAATATGACTTAATGTCCTCTGTCAATCCCTCACTGCTTTTCTGTAAATAATCAAGGTCTAATCTTGACCAAAGATGATTTCTTCTATACCCTTTTATAGAAACAGTCCAAGCGTTTCTGTAGAACAGGACTGATCCAGTGGCAATTATTTTAACAACACCATCAATTCCATTCTATACAGAGCGGCATCTATTGTTCTAAATCTATTGTTCTGAGAGCATTTCGCTGAAATATCCTGTACATTATTTACATTCTCCACTGTGTGCTCTTTATATGTGCCCTCGCATAATGTCCTTGTTGAGGGTCAGAGGTCAAACTCCAAACTATAGTGCCTCATCACAACATCTATTGAGTGAAATCAAGTGTTTGGTCTGGTCCACATATTGTGTCTCTATACTGCTGACATAACATACACATGTCAAAACACACAAAATGATGTATATATCCGCTAGTAGTGGGATGAACAACTGTAGGAAAAGGTGGGAAAATGACAAATCAATAATTTCAATCTGTTTTAGTTGGAGGCTAATTTTTTATTAAAAATGCTAATTTTTAGTAAGTTTGCTCAGATATACATACATACATACATATACATATACATACATATACATACATACATATACATATATATATACATACATATATATATATATATATATATATATATATATATATATATATATATACATATACATATACATATATATAAATATACAAATATACATATATACATATATATATACATATACATATATACATATATATATATATATATATATATATATATATATATATATATATATATATATATATATATATATATATATATATATATATATATATATATATATATATATATATATATATATATATATATATGTATATATATATATATATATATATATATATATATATATATATATATATATATATATATATATATATATATATATATATACACACACAGCTATGGAAAAAATTAAGAGACCATTCCAAGTTCAGAAATCAATGTTAAGTGGTCTCTTAATTTTTTCCATAGCTGTATTATGTATATGTGTATATATATATATATATATATATATATATATATATATATATATATATATATATATATATATATATATATATCTAGCTACTAGCGGATATGTATATATATTATATATAAATATATATATATATATATATATATATATATATATATATATATATATATATATATATATATATATATATATATATATATATATATATATATATATATATATATATATATATATATATATATATATATATATATATATATATATATATATATATATATATATATATATATATATATATATATATATATATATATATATATATATATATATATATATATATATATATATATATATATATATATATATATATATATATATATATATATACATATACAGCTATGGAAAAAATTAAGAGACCACTTAACTTTGATTTCTCAACTTGGAGTGGTCTCACCAACCAGCTTCACCATGGAGTGAGGGAGCACGGTGTTTTGAAGCTTGCCAGGCTGATGTGGTCACTGCGTTCGTGTAGGTCGCAGAGAAGGAGGAGCACCAGCACATCTCTGACACCGCCGGCACAGCCTGGAGAGATTCCGTGAACATGAACATCCTGGCCACTCTCAGACAGACATGTTCACAAGTCCCTGCGGTCAAGTCCAAGTCAAGTCCAGTCTCAAGTCTTTGAGGACCAAGTCCATGTCAAGTCTCAAGTCTTTGAGGACCAAGTCAAGTCCAAGTCAAGTCTCAAATCTTTGAGGACCAAGTCAAGTCTCAAGTCTTTGAGGACCAAGTCAAGTCCAAGTCAAGTCTCAAATTTTTGAGGTCCAAGTCCAAGTCAAGTCTCAAGTCTTTGAGGACCAAGTCAAGTCCAAGTCAAGTCTCAAGTCTTTGAGGTCCAAGTCAAGTCCAAGTCAAGTCCAAGTCAAGACTCAAGTCTTTGAGGACCAAGTCAAGTCCATGTCAAGTCTCAAATTTTTGAGGACCAAGTCAAGTCCAAGTCAAGTCTCAAGTCTTTGAGGCCCAAGTTAAGTCAAGTCTCAAGTCTTTAAGGCCCAAGTCAAGTCAAGTCCAAGTCCAAGTCAAGTCTCAAATCTTTGAGGACCAAGTCAAGTCCAATTCAAGTCTCAAGTCTTTGAGGTCCAAGTCAAGTCCAAGTCAAGTCTCAAATCTTTGAGGACCAAGTCAAGTCCAAGTCAATTCTCAAGTCTTTTAGGTCCAAGTCAAGTCCAAGTCCAAGTCAATTCTCAAGTCTTTGAGGATCAAGTCCAAGTCAAGTCTCAAATCTTTTAGGTCCAAGTCCAAGTCAAGTCTCAAATCTTTGAGGACCAAGTCAAGTCCAAGTCAAGTCTCAAATCTTTGAGGACCAAGTCAAGTCTCAAGTCTTTGAGGACCAAGTCAAGTCCAAGTCAAGTCTCAAATTTTTGAGGTCCAAGTCCAAGTCAAGTCTCAAGTCTTTGAGGTCCAAGTCAAGTCCAAGTCAAGTCCAAGTCAAGACTCAAGTCTTTGAGGTCCAAGTCAAGTCCAAGTCAAGTCCAAGTCAAGACTCAAGTCTTTGAGGTCCAAGTCAAAGTCAAGTCTCAAGTCTTTGAGGACCAAGTCAAGTCCAAGTCAAGTCTCAAGTCTTTGAGGTCCAAGTCAAGTCCAAGTCAAGTCCAAGTCAAGACTCAAGTCTTTGAGGACCAAGTCAAGTCCATGTCAAGTCTCAAATTTTTGAGGACCAAGTCAAGTCCAAGTCAAGTCTCAAGTCTTTGAGGCCCAAGTTAAGTCAAGTCTCAAGTCTTTAAGGCCCAAGTCAAGTCAAGTCCAAGTCCAAGTCAAGTCTCAAATCTTTGAGGACCAAGTCAAGTCCAATTCAAGTCTCAAGTCTTTGAGGTCCAAGTCAAGTCTCAAATCTTTGAGGACCAAGTCAAGTCCAAGTCAATTCTCAAGTCTTTTAGGTCCAAGTCAAGTCCAAGTCCAAGTCAATTCTCAAGTCTTTGAGGATCAAGTCCAAGTCAAGTCTCAAATCTTTTAGGTCCAAGTCCAAGTCAAGTCTCAAATCTTTGAGGACCAAGTCAAGTCCAAGTCAAGTCTCAAATCTTTGAGGACCAAGTCAAGTCTCAAGTCTTTGAGGACCAAGTCCAAGTCAAGTCTCAAGTCTTTGAGGTCCAAGTCAAGTCCAAGTCAAGTCCAAGTCAAGACTCAAGTCTTTGAGGTCCAAGTCAAGTCAAGTCTCAAATCTTTGAGGACCAAGTCAAGTCCAAGTCAAGTCCAAGTCAAGACTCAAGTCTTTGAGGTCCAAGTCAAGTCAAGACTCAAGTCTTTGAGGACCAAGTCAAGTCCATGTCAAGTCTCAAATTTTTGAGGACCAAGTCAAGTCCAAGTCAAGTCTCAAGTCTTTGAGGCCCAAGTTAAGTCAAGTCTCAAGTCTTTAAGGCCCAAGTCAAGTCCAAGTCCAAGTCAAGTCTCAAATCTTTGAGGACCAAGTCAAGTCCAATTCAAGTCTCAAGTCTTTGAGGTCCAAGTCAAGTCCAAGTCAAGTCTCAAATCTTTGAGGACCAAGTCAAGTCCAAGTCAATTCTCAAGTCTTTTAGGTCCAAGTCAAGTCCAAGTCCAAGTCAATTCTCAAGTCTTTGAGGATCAAGTCCAAGTCAAGTCTCAAATCTTTTAGGTCCAAGTCCAAGTCAAGTCTCAAATCTTTGAGGACCAAGTCAAGTCCAAGTCAAGTCTCAAATCTTTGAGGACCAAGTCAAGTCTCAAGTCTTTGAGGACCAAGTCAAGTCCAAGTCAAGTCTCAAATTTTTGAGGTCCAAGTCCAAGTCAAGTCTCAAGTCTTTGAGGTCCAAGTCAAGTCCAAGTCAAGTCCAAGTCAAGACTCAAGTCTTTGAGGTCCAAGTCAAGTCAAGTCTCAAGTCTTTAAGGGTCCAAGTGAAATCTCAAGTAAAGTCTTTGTTCTATTTTTATCAATATATTTTTTCGGCTAGTTGTTATCGTAATTAACAGTGTATTTAAATATCAAAACAGATTACTTTTACTTTAAAATTGTCTAATAAAGCACACAAAATACTACTAAAATCATTTCAATTACTTTCTAACTTTCAAAATTATACCATTTAGAACCACCGCAAGGAAAAAAAGTGCTGTGTATTTTGAGCTATATGAGTTGCAGTAGTTTGCTGTAGATTTCAAGCAATGCTGAAAAATGTAGTGTTCCGGTGAGCGTTGGGGGTAACAAAACCTGTGTATAGACAAGCGTTACAGTAAACAACACAACAAACAACATTTCCATCTGTGTGTCTCATTTGTGGTAAGGCGATATAATAACGCACTGCGACCTAACAAACCGATCTGTGGAAATGAGTCAGACGGACAGGGTCATAAAATGCATATGGAAGTGTTCGTCCAATCCAAATACAATTTAACATGGTAAATCTGGATATCATATGCATTATCAAATACTTGGGCAAAAATAAATAAAAAAAATGAATTTTGTCTAAAATTTTTGCTAATTTAATTTAAAGTTTTCTAATGGGTGGTGAATTTGCCTTCAGATGCGTCACATGCTTGATGGCTTGGTGTGTTTAGAGATGATTTGTGATATTTGCTGCTGCAGCAGCACATATTTGGGAATGAATGGATAGTAAAATGTGGAGTTTCATGCCATCGTATGGGGTTGTAAATAGATAATGTAATCGGGAATGTCACGCCAAAAGACACAAGTCTCTTTCTTTAAGTCCAAGTCAAGTCTCGAGTCAAGTCTTGGGTTAGTAGTTCACGAGTCCAGGTCAAGTCGCAAGTCATTTATTTTTGCGACTTAAGTGTGGCTTCATCTCTGCTCTCAGACGCTGCAAGCTGTCACTGATCCACATGTCCAGGGGGGGCAGAGACTGTCCGATGCTCACGCCCCCAATGCAAGCCAGGCCCAGCAATCCACGCATCTTCGAGATGCTGTCTCTGTCAGTAGTGCTGGTCCCGAGGCTGACTGAGTCTGCCTCGATCGATGAGAGAAGATCCATCCAAAGAAGAGATCCTCCAATGCCAGCTCCATTTGGAAGGCTGTCCAGCTGCTTTGATAACCTCCTCTCCCTCTGTGGCCCAGGAGCAGGTTATGCAGGGTCATGATCAAGTACTCCACCTCCATGGGGCGCAGCACATGTTGAAGGCCCAAACCGTTGCTGTTGGTTTTAAAGGGAAGGAGCATTGGAGCCTTCTCGAAGAACGGGGTTAGCGAGGGCAAGTTGTAGAAGTGGTGTGAGTGGAAAGCCCTCAGTATCGGGTCTTTGATAAAGAACCCCGATCCTCGCGGCGATAGGGCACTCGGTCTTACATGTCTCGCATGGTTGGGGTTATGGAGTCTGCATGTGGTGATGACTCAGCTCAAGGGGTGACTGTAGCCGGTGCCATGCATGTGGGGAGTGGTTGCGTACAGCTGAATAAAGAAGGCTGGTGCCCGGTTGCATAAAGCACCTTAAGTGTAATTTTCCCTTAAGATTGGCCTTATGTTTCCCTTAAACCTAAGGGTGTTGCAGAAAATAACCGTTAAGTGTTACTTAAGGGTTTCTCTAGGCAAAACGTCATAAACCCTAAGAATTTCCCTTAAGTATATATTTTTCACTTAGTAATTTTTTAAGTAATCCCTTAAAAAAACGTAAGTGCTGCATAAAGCCCCTTAACCGTCATTTCCCTAAGTATAACATAAGGTTTGGAAAACTTCACCTTAAGTGTTACACGGAGTGAGCAGGTTCAATCCAAGTCTTATAACGAGACACAATCAACTGTTTTATGTGATAAACAAATTGTAATTTAGCGGTTTATTCACATAAACATTGATGAAATCACATATGTAGCACATATCTTATGTGGTCAACGGAAGCACAAACGTACGTGCATCACACGCAAAAACAAACCTCACAGGTTCTTGCGCGCACGTTTGAGCTTCCGACACAGCCGTAATCATATGGATGTCTTTCAATAAATGGACATAAATGATGAGAGAATATTAAAAATATCTTTATTTGTTATCCAAAGATGAATGAAAGTCTTATGGGTTTGGAACGACATGAGGGCGAGTGAATGTTGGCAGAAATCAAAATTTTGAGTAAACAATAAATTTGAGTTTCTTGTCTCTTTCATATTTGGTTTTCTTTTTTTGTTTTCCTTATCCAACTTATGTAAAACCTGGGATGCTGTCGTTAAACACTTAACGGTTTCCCTTACCTAAGAGAACAGTTTAAGAGATTATATGCAACACCCTTAAGTCATTCCCTTAGTTAAGGGTAAATCATGCCATACTTAAGGGAAAAACTTAAGGAGCTTTATGCAACCGGGCACGGACCCTTAAAGTAGTCATGGAGCCTCTGTTCAACGGTCATGACACGCCGGTCCAAGTTGCTCTGAAAGTTGGCAACTTCTGGGATGCCACAGGTGTTGAAGACAGTTCCCCTGTGGCCGACGATCTCAAGATTATTTTTGTTACCCCATTGGAAGTTAATTTTGCTTGAGTTAAGCAGAACACAGGGTGTGCGCGCTGTGTACCCGCCTATAGGCGCACATTACTAACGCACCCTTTAAATAATAACAAAAAAATTATGCCATTGACATTAGACCAGATTTTTGTTGGTCAATGGCGCAATTTTTTTGTTGTTGTTATTTAAAGGGTGCGTTAGTAATATGTGCCTATAGGCACACACAGGGACACGCAGCAGCACACAAACATGCCAAATATTAAAAGGATTAATAAAAGGATTACAATGTAAGAGAATATTATTGTGTATATAAAGATAAAAACGCTTTGGTGGAATCCGGCTTGTCCTGTAGATGGTATGCTCACGCGCTTTACGAACAGACCCGTTTTCTTGCTAGAGAAGCATTCAGTCGTTTTCAGTTGCCTCAAAATAGCAACACGTCAACAATGCAACTGAACACACACCTCGTTTTCCGACCAGCACGCCCATAGGCAAACAGATGGGCGTGAGTGCATTTGCTATTTAATATGCAAGTTATTTCAGGTCATTACTATGCTATTCTTTTGTCTTCTAAGGTGTAAACGACTTATTATTCATGATGATTCACGCCTCCACGCATACTGTATTTCTTGACAAAAAGTGTCTTACAAAAACTAAATCAATATATTGTTTTATATGAAGGAGTAGGCAGCATATTTTTTACATAATTCTGAAGCAAAAACTCTAGTCTACAACCTCCAATACCCAGAAGTCTTGTGAACACAGATTTAATATACTTTTTTGGCTTTATTTCAGTGACTTAAGTTTTTTGTTTTTTCAATAACCACGCATAAACGTTATTCCTTCAAAAACACAAACATGTACATGTTCCTCACATATTATGGTAGCCTAGTTTGTGCTGAATACAGTGTAATGACACTTTTGTCATTTGTCATGTTTATGAACAACTAAAAAAAGCACAAATGTCAGGGCATGTCAAAACTTCTCCAAGCCCCAAATCAGCCTCAGACTCCAGAGGGTTAAACAACGTGGCGCTGGACATGAAAATGATAACTGCGTTGGGCTGACACTAGCGAAAAACACTTGCATTGCGCCTGACGTCACATTGCGTTGGGTGTATTATAGGGCCCATAATCACAGACAGATGTCAAAGATTATATCAGAAATTTCTAACAGCAAGTGAGTGATGGAGCTGAGATTTGACCCAGCTTGTCAGACAGATCTTAATCTTAATCTGAACCTCTAAAAAAATACCATATCATCATCTAGATCACTGCAGCTACACAAAGCTTCTGACAACGTAAACCGACGGTCCTCTGCGGCGGAGACACAACCCAAATCTCTTCAGATGGCAGGAAAAACACAATGCTGAATACAATGCCAATATGCAACTAAACACATATCATATTTTCCAGAAAATACACTTGGGGTCTGTGAGATTATTTTAGGGATGTCCCGATCACGTTTTTCATTTGATCACGAGTCATTTGATTTTGAGTATCTACCGATACCGAGTCCCGATCCGATACTTCTATAATACATGAAAAAGAATAAAGAAGAGCGAAACAACAGATCCAGGAACAGTGCTTTTCAGGTTTTTCAGGTAGTCGTTTTCACGTACATAAAATGGATAAAGTAATCAAATATAAACGTACATTATTTGAACTCTGTCTGTTTTCCACGTTGCTATTTTAAACAAACCATACGGTACGGTTCGATTTTTTACGGAGAACCGTTGCACCCCTAATACATATATATCCGAGTCCTGATCGGGAGGTAACGTTCGATTCCGATCGAGTCTGAAACCACGTGATCGGGCCCAATTTCCGATCACATGATCGGATCTGGACACCCCTAGATTATTTTAATGTTTTTGAAAGAAGTCTCTACTGCTCATCAAGGCTGCATTAGTAAAAACAGTGATATTATGATATTATGTAATATACTGTAAAATATAATTTATTCCTGTGATCAAAGCTGAATTTTCAGCATCATTACTCCAGCCTTCAGTGTCACATGATCCTTCAGAAATCATTCTGATGTTTTGCTGATCAAGAAAAATATTAATTTGTGTTCTGAAGATGAACGAAAATCTCAGTTTGGAACAACATGAGGGTAATTAATAACAGACATTTCACTTTTGGGTGAACTAACCCTTTAATTGCATTAACACAGTACCGCACATTTCAGATGATAGTAAATATAGTAATCATGTAAAGTTAGGACAGAAAAATAGACCTAAATTAAGAGGTAGGATAAAGCTGAGGTCATGTGTCTATGATAGAAAACTATGGTATTTGTGCACATTCATATAAACAGGTCAAATTACAGATGCCACTGTTACTTTTTAAAACCATGAATAAAAATTCCGAAATGAAAAAGAAAAGAAAACCCAGATGACATTAAATACAGGTTCAGGATAAACACGGTTTGTGCTGAACACAAAGTTATCAGACGCCGACAACATGAAGCCACTGGATTTCAAGACACATCTACAAACCAAAGCTTTCAATTGTCCTGCTCTGTCCATCTCGTGTTTTTAATTTTGCACATTGTTATTTTGCATATGCAATTCATGCTAATATTTAATCACACACTGTAATGTTCAATCTGGGTCTGAAAAGGCCGTTTCACATATTGAAGATAGCAGAACATGTACACAAAATAATGAAAGCAAATAGAAATAAAATGCTGTTTTGAATTAAAGTAAGATGCTCCTTTCTTACTCCTTTAAAATACCATATTATTAATTTACTTATTACTTCCTGCAACAGTAATTCATTACACTACTCGTTACAAGCAAGTGTAGTGATTAGCTTATTATAAAATGCCACAAACAACATATCTCTGCCTCATCATATGAGTAAAATCCACATTAGATCCGATCGGAGGTTATTATTTTCTCCCTAAACAATCTTGTTTTTCTATGTGGTGCAGATATGATGGTAAAAATTCTTGATGCTGGACTATGCTGAGACAAAAGCACACGGTATCTATTCTAGGACAGGTATTTTCTTTTACCTGTGTCAAGTCTCCTGTGAGCTGATCTCAGCAGACTCACGGGCAGGACAAAGATCTCAAATACTAGCCAATCCCTGAACAAAACTCTCAATGTAACATTAACACAACATAAAGTCATCAAAGATGAACATATAATAACAAACACAACAAAGATAAGCATAACATAACTTAAGGGGCGGGCGACAGAACCATAATCTCATATCAATATGAGTAATTTTATTTCAAGATAAGGACATCATGAAAAAAAAAAAAAGGATGTTTTAAATTTTAGATAACATTGGAAATTGTGAAATTTCACTGCTTCAACATCAATACTAGCCTAACTTCTGTAAGTAAAAGAACAAATAAACCATAGAACAAATATTGAAATGAATTGAACAGAGCTTTAAGTTTTTCAGGTAGATGCATGTTATGACATAAGTAACAAAACAACTTAATAACAACATAACACAACATTAAACGTAACTTAAAATTATAACATACAAAAGACAACTTAAAACAAAGAATATAAAACATAACAAAAACATAGCTTATAAACAACAAAAACATAAAATAATGTAAAACATCAAAAAAAAAATAAAAAAAATAAAACCAAACTTAAAACAACATAAAATCAAAAAACCTAACTTTAAAAAGAACACAACATAAAACGTAACTTGAAACAAAAACATGAAATATGACATTAAATAAAAACATAAAATAATGTAAAACATCAAAAAAAAATAAAAAAAATAAAACCAAACTTAAAACAACATAAAATCAAAAAACCTAACTTTAAAAAGAACACAACATAAAACGTAACTTGAAACAAAAACATGAAATATAAATTAAAACAACTAAACATAACACAAAAACAAAAACATAAAACAACTTAAAACATAAATCTTACAAAAAACTAGAGGTGTACCGATACTAAATTTTTCCTAAACATCTCCTATCTTGAAAAGTCCGTCCTGACCTTGCTGACCCAATAAGTGTTTCACTGTCCAATGGTCATACCTTAACTTTGCAATTTCTAGTTTTATATCAGTATTGCATCCTTAATGAGCTAATGAGCCTCTTTTGGCTCATGTTATCTGTAAAAGAAAATCTACCTAATAATTCTGCACACCTGAATATAAGGCATTTTTCACTTCCAGCCTTGAACAATTAAATATATCTTATAAATGATTGGTAAAATGCGCCTGGAAAAGAAAATATGATCAGAAAATCTACTTGCCTAATAATTCTGCACACGGTGTAAGAGCAAAGCGGCAATGGAAACAACACGAGTCGCTACACTTCAACATAAATAAAGTAAATACACTGACATGAAAAAGATTAATAATAAAACAAACAAAAAACAATGAATTTAACCCAACCCATGATTCAGTGATGGTACTTTAATGAATACTATGATACTGAATGACTGTATTATGTTGGAAACTGAACTTCCCTAAATGTTTTTATTTGTTTCTTATATAATGACGCTCCGATAAGCTCCCAGAATGCCAATCTATCTCTAACCTGCTGACCTCTACCATACCCCTATCACGCACTTTTCACCGATCGAGGTTCTCTTGCCAGCACTACAGCGGGAAGAGGAAGTAGGAAGGTGGACTGTGTCGGCATCTGATCTACTGTGAGCCAAGAGAGATGCTGTTCACAGGTCACAAATCCTGACTTCTTGGATTTCATAATCTCATGCTAACATAGTAAGCTTTCACCAAACTCTGTGTTCAGGAAGTTGCTCCACGTAACGTCCATTGTTGACGTTTGACTGAGAGTGTGAGAGATCGAGGAGATCCAGCTGGTATTAAAGGCTCTGGGAATGTCAACACCGGGCTATTTGTGCAGCTGAGCGAGTGTCTTCAGAAACTCTTGGATTAAAGGGAAAGATCAATGTTGGCGACTTTAAGATCAAAGAACTTTTCAAGCGGCCGGAAATACAGATCTGTCTATTTTAAGAGAATAAGCCTCATAGAGAGAGGAGGATTAATATGCCGTCAGATCCAACACTGTCCTGATCATTCAATATGAGTTTCTTGGCAAAGCTGCATCATATTGGGACTGAATCACTGAATCACAATGAAACATGCCAACTAGCTTTTAGCTTGATTATATTTAAGACATGAAAAAATCTGTAAAATAAAATGCACTAATATTAAATATATAATCTGTGGCTGCTCACTTGACTTTATCCCTCCAACTGCACATTTATGTTTACTTTTACTTTATATTAATTAAAGGGTTAGTTCACTCAAAAATTAAAATAATGTCATTTATTACTCACCTCACATCGTTCCACACCCGTAAGACCTTCATTAATCTTCGGAATGCAAATTAATATATTTAGATATATAGATATTTTAGTTGAAATCCGATGGCTCAGTAAGGTCTGCATAGCCAGCAATGACATTTCCTCTCTCAAGATCCATTAATGTACTAAAAACATATTCAAAATAGGTTCATGTAGGTACAGTGGTTCAATATTAATATTATAAAGTGACGAGAATATTTTTGGTGCACCAAAAAAACAAAATAACGACTTATTTAGTGATGGCCGATTTCAAAAACACTGCTTCAGGAAGCTTCAGAGCATAAATGATTCAGCGTATCGAATCATGATTCGGATCAAACCGCCAAACTGCTGAAATCACGAGACTTTGGCGCTCCGAACCGCTGATTCGACACGCTGATTCATTTATGCTCTGAAGCTTCATGAAGCAGTGTTTTGAAATCGGCCATGTTGTTATTTAGTATTTTCGGCGCTTAAAAATATTCTCGTGGCTTTATAATATTAATATTGAACCACTGTACTCACATGAACTGATTTAAATATGTTTTTAGTACATTAATGGATCTTGAGAGAGGAAATGTCATTGCTGGCTATGCAGGCATCAGTGAGCCATCGGATTTCAACTAAAATATCTTCATTTGTGTTCTGAAGATGAACGAAGGTCTTACAGATGTGGAACAACATGACTTATAAAGAGTAATAAATGACATTATTTTAATTTTTGGGTGAACTAACCCTTTAACATTAAATGCGACATGAACAGAAACTGCGATTGTCTTTCCTATTGTGATGTATATCAAGAGAATGCAAATAATTCTTAATTGTAAAGCAGGACTTGATTTTGTCAAACAGTGAATTGATTGGATTGTTGGCATTTGCTAATTGCTGCGATCATGCTATAATAAGGTCACACCGTAAACAAATGCTCTATATTTGAATAATTAATCATAGGTCACATGTGCCTCATGGGATAGAGCTGTGATGAAAATACAAGAGAGAGAGAGAGAGATGTAAGAGGTCTGTATAAAAGGTAAGTGTGTGTAAGTGGGAAGAGTGAATGTTTTGTGTCAAACACACACTCTCTCTCTCTCTCTCTCTCTCTCACACACACACACACACACACACACACACACACACACACACACACACACACACACACACACCAGAAAAGTACAGTTAAATGTACCATTGTTAAAAAAACTACAAATCAATAATTTACAGTGGAAAGCAGCAAACCGATATTCCTTGTGTAACACTTCACATTTGATGGTTTCTTCGTAGTTTTTTGTTATCAGTGATGTACATTAGGATTTTATGTTACATCTTATGTTGTTAAATCAATGTTTATTGCATTTTTTTGTGTCATAAGTGTTATCATGATGGTACATTTAAATCTTTATTTATTTTTTTATGCTGTTTTTACAAATGAAAGGTGGTTTTGTCATATTAAGCCCTAATGTGTGCCCAAAATTATGGTTAAAAAGGAACATAAACACAATTCAAAATTCCACAGCATCTTCTCTGCATGCTTCTTGAGAACTCAAATGTGCAAAGGTTTACTTCCCATAATGCAATGCAATCAACATCCCACATATTCAATCACATTATATCTACTGTTGTTACATAACGCCTCTGAAACACAAACCTGCACATGCTTATAAAGAGAGTTCTATTGTTTCTATTTGAAGTTATAATAAGCTAGTAAACAATCATTGTAAACAATAATTGTAACAATAACCCATATTCATATGCGGAAACACTTCAGTAAGACCGGTGAGAAAACATGCTGAGATCTGACGTGGATTTATTGACACTCGTACACACACACACACACACACACATACACACACACACACACACACACACACACACAAACACACAGCAGATGCTCTTTTATCTTCCACCTCCGGTTGTGAGGAAACCCCATCCTCATCCCAGTGCGGAGAACAAACGCAAATACATTATTTACCACCTACACGCGCAAACACACATTCATATTCATATAAATTCCCACACATGCACAACAACAAATTCTCTCCCACAAATGCAAACACAGAGTTTAAGGCAAAAAGAAAGAAAAAATAATGCACTGGTCAATTTTGAGATTTTAGCTCTTTGGCGTTTCATATCATGTTTCTTCAGGATAGTGGAAATAAAACATTCAAAATATTTTATTGCACTTTATATTTGTGCCTGTAGATTTCAATTAGCTACAGTCTATATTTTAAAAGTCTCCAATTCAGCAGCTTTACACACACCAACTTTACAGTTTATTCCTATTAGGGATGTCAAGTTACATAAATTTCCATAATGGATTGTTGTTAAAATTAAAAATCAATTAATCATTAACCAACCTTTTAAATCCGAAGTGGGGGAGCTACCAAGTTATTAAGAAACTTAACAACCACTTGCTTAACAAACACAAAATGTCATTTTAAAGCATATAAGCTTGGCTTTACAGTGAATATGACCATCACTTAAAACATGCTTTTAAATTTGCTGACATATTAGAAGTGCTCTGTTTTCATAGCATGAAAAAAATAACTGCTTTACATGAACATGTGATCTGTAAAATAATCTTGCATAACAGATAGACTTGTCATATATTGCTGAAAAGGTCTGAGACTAAGCAGAATACAACAAGCATATTTGTTTCAGTTAGAAACCAAAGTATTTGTGTAAAAAAAAGCACTGCCGATGCACGTCGTGTACACGGTATACACATGATGCTTTTGCTCTATTTTTTGTTTGTAACTTCACAAAACATTAGTAAACCATAGCAGAACGCATATCTTTATTTAGAGCAGGTGGTCTCGAACAAGCCCAAACATAACATAAGACAATGTGTAGATCATGGAGTGAGATTGACATGTGGCTTCGCTAAAGCGATAGGATTTCTGGGATCCGATTAGGTCGTGGTCATGACGCAGTGTTTTCCAGCGTCACTTTAAAAGTCAACCAATGGAAACTGGATCTTGGTATGGTGGGTGGGTATTGCACCGTGCCTACACAGGATGCAAAGTTGTCACTCGCATCGCAAGAGCTAAAAGCTGTCTACACTACACTTTCATGATAATGATAAAGTTATTTTATTAAAAATAGAAAAAAAGAAGCAAATTACAAACAATAGGACAAATACAATATTACAGAGCCACACACATGATATGCCAGATAAAAAAAGTAAATAGTGCACACCCTCAATTTACTAAATTGTGTGGACGATTTACTATTTTGTTCCCTCAATTTGCTACTATTTCCTTCCCTCGATTTGCTAATTCTTGCGGACCATTTACTATTTCGTTCCCTCGATTTGCCAAATCTTATGGATGATTTACTATTTCGTTCCCTCAATTTGCCAAATCTTATGGACGATTTACAATTTCGTTCCCTCGATTTGCTAAATCTTGCGGACCATTTACTATTTCATTCCCTCGATTTGCCAAATCTTGCAGACCATTTACCATTTCCTTCCCTCGATTTGCTAAATCTTGCGGACCATTTACCATTTCCTTCCCTCGATTTGCTAAATCTTGCGGACCATTTACCATTTCCTTCCCTCGATTTGCTAAATCTTGCGGACCATTTACCATTTCCTTCCCTCGATTTGCTAAATCTTGCGGACCATTTACCATTTCCTTCCCTCGATTTGCTAAATCTTGCGGACCATTTACCATTTCCTTCCCTCGATTTGCTAAATCTTGCGGACCATTTACTATTTCCTTCCCTCGATTTGCTAAGTCTTGCGGACCATTTACCATTTCCTTCCCTCGATTTGCTAAATCTTGCGGACCATTTACCATTTCCTTCCCTCGATTTGCTAAATCTTGCGGACCATTTACTATTTCCTTCCCTCGATTTGCCAAATCTTATGGACGATTTACAATTTCGTTCCCTCGATTTGCTAAATCTTGCGGACCATTTACTATTTCCTTCCCTCGATTTGCTAAATCTTGCGGACCATTTACCATTTCCTTCCCTCGATTTGCTAAGTCTTGCGGACCATTTACTATTTCCTTCCCTCAATTTGCCAAATCTTATGGACGATTTACAATTTCGTTCCCTCGATTTGCTAAATCTTGCGGACCATTTACTATTTCCTTCCCTCGATTTGCTAAATCTTGCGGACCATTTACCATTTACTTCCCTCGATTTGCCAAAACTTGCGGACCATTTACCATTTCCTTCCCTCGATTTGCTAAATCTTGCGGACCATTTACCATTTCCTTCCCCTCGATTTGCCAAATCTTGCGGACCATTTACCATTTCCTTCCCTCGATTTGCCAAATCTTGCGGACCATTTACCATTTCCTTCCCTCGATTTGCCAAATCTTGCGGACCATTTACCATTTCCTTCTCTCGATTTGCTAAATCTTGCGGACCATTTACCATTTCCTTCCCCTCGATTTGCCAAACCTTGCGGACCATTTACCATTTCCTTCCCTCGATTTGCTAAATCTTGCGGACCATTTACCATTTCCTTCCCCTCGATTTGCTAAATCTTGCGGACCATTTACCATTTCCTTCCCCTCGATTTACTAAATCTTGCGGACCATTTACCATTTCCTTCCCTCGATTTGCTAAACCTTGCGGACCATTTACCATTTCCTTCCCCTCGATTTGCTAAATCTTGCGGACCATTTACCATTTCCTTCCCTCGATTTGCTAAATCTTGCGGACCATTTACCATTTCCTTCCCTCGATTTGCTAAATCTTGCGGACCATTTACCATTTCCTTCCCTCGATTTGCCAAATCTTGCGGACCATTTACCATTTTCTTCCCCTTGATTTGCTAAATCTTGCGGATCATTTACCATTTCCTTCCCCTCGATTTGCTAAATCTTGCGGACCATTTATCATTTCCTTCCCTCGATTTGCCAAATCTTGCGGACCATTTACCATTTCCTTCCCTCGATTTGCTAAATCTTGCGGACCATTTACTATTTCCTTCCCTCGATTTGCTAAGTCTTGCGGACCATTTACTATTTCGTTCCCTCAATTTGCCAAATCTTATGGACGATTTACAATTTCGTTCCCTCGATTTGCTAAATCTTGCGGACCATTTACTATTTCCTTCCCTCGATTTGCTAAATCTTGTGGACCATTTACCATTTACTTCCCTCGATTTGCCAAAACTTGCGGACCATTTACCATTTCCTTCCCTCGATTTGCTAAATCTTGCGGACCATTTACCATTTCCTTCCCCTCGATTTGCCAAATCTTGCGGACCATTTACCATTTCCTTCCCTCGATTTGCCAAATCTTGCGGACCATTTACCATTTCCTTCCCTCGATTTGCCAAATTTTGCGGACCATTTACCATTTCCTTCTCTCGATTTGCTAAATCTTGCGGACCATTTACCATTTCCTTCCCCTCGATTTGCCAAACCTTGCGGACCATTTACCATTTCCTTCCCTCGATTTGCTAAATCTTGCGGACCATTTACCATTTCCTTCCCCTCGATTTGCTAAATCTTGCGGACCATTTACCATTTCCTTCCCCTTGATTTGCTAAATCTTGCGGACCATTTACCATTTCCTTCCCTCGATTTGCTAAACCTTGCGGACCATTTACCATTTCCTTCCCCTCGATTTGCTAAATCTTGCGGACCATTTACTATTTCCTTCCCTCGATTTGCTAAATCTTGCGGACCATTTACCATTTCCTTCCCTCGATTTGCTAAATCTTGCGGACCATTTACCATTTCCTTCCCTCGATTTGCTAAATCTTGCGGACCATTTACCATTTCCTTCCCTCGATTTGCCAAATCTTGCGGACCATTTACCATTTTCTTCCCCTTGATTTGCTAAATCTTGCGGACCATTTACCATTTTCTTCCCCTTGATTTGCTAAATCTTGCGGATCATTTACCATTTCCTTCCCCTCGATTTGCTAAATCTTGCGGACCATTTATCATTTCCTTCCCTCGATTTGCCAAATCTTGCGGACCATTTACCATTTCCTTCCCTCGATTTGCTAAATCTTGCGGACCATTTACCATTTCCTTCCCTCGATTTGCTAAATCTTGCGGACCATTTACCATTTCCTTCCCTCGATTTGCTAAATCTTGCGGACCATTTACCATTTTCTTCCCCTTGATTTGCTAAATCTTGCGGATCATTTACCATTTCCTTCCCTCGATTTGCCAAATCTTGCGGACCATTTACCATTTCCTTCCCCTCGATTTGCTAAATCTTGCGGACCATTTACCATTTCCTTCCCTCGATTTGCTAAATCTTGCGGATCATTTACCATTTCCTTCCCTCGATTTGCCAAATCTTATGGACGATTTATTCATTTGTTCCCTCGATTTGCTACTATTTCCTTCCCTCGATTTGCTAAGTCTTGTGGACCATTTACTATTTCGTTCCCTCGACTTGCCAAATCTTATGGTCAATTTACAATTTCGTTCCCTCGATTTGCTAAATCTTGTGGACGATTTACTATTTCCTTCCCTCGATTTGCCAAATCTTATGGACGATTTACAATTTCGTTCCCTCGATTTGCCAAATCTTGCGGACCATTTACCATTTCCTTCCCCTCGATTTGCTAAATCTTGCGGACCATTTACCATTTCCTTCCCTCGATTTGCTAAATCTTGCGGACCATTTACCATTTCCTTCCCTCGATTTGCCAAATCTTATGGACGATTTATTCATTTGTTCCCTCGATTTGCTACTATTTCCTTCCCTCGATTTGCTAAGTCTTGTGGACCATTTACTATTTCGTTCCCTCGACTTGCCAAATCTTATGGTCAATTTACAATTTCGTTCCCTCGATTTGCTAAATCTTGTGGACGATTTACTATTTCCTTCCCTCGATTTGCCAAATCTTATGGACGATTTACAATTTCGTTCCCTCGATTTGCCAAATCTTGCGGACCATTTACCATTTCCTTCCCCTCGATTTGCTAAATCTTGCGGACCATTTACCATTTCCTTCCCTCGATTTGCTAAATCTTGCGGACCATTTACCATTTCCTTCCCTCGATTTGCCAAATCTTATGGACGATTTATTCATTTGTTCCCTCGATTTGCTACTATTTCATTCCCTCGATTTGCTAAGTCTTGTGGACCATTTACTATTTCGTTCCCTCGACTTGCCAAATCTTATGGTCAATTTACAATTTCGTTCCCTCGATTTGCTAAATCTTGCGGACCATTTACTATTTCGTTCCCTCAATTTGCCAAATCTTATGGACGATTTACAATTTCGTTCCCTTGATTTGCTAAATCTTGCGGACCATTTACTATTTCCTTCCCTCGATTTGCTAAATCTTGCGGACCATTTACCATTTACTTCCCTCGATTTGCCAAAACTTGCGGACCATTTACCATTTCCTTTCCTCGATTTGCTAAATCTTGCGGACCATTTACCATTTCCTTCCCCTCGATTTGCCAAATCTTGCGGACCATTTACCATTTCCTTCCCTCGATTTGCCAAATCTTGCGGACCATTTACCATTTCCTTCCCTCGATTTGCCAAATCTTGCGGACCATTTACCATTTCCTTCTCTCGATTTGCTAAATCTTGCGGACCATTTACCATTTCCTTCCCCTCGATTTGCCAAACCTTGCGGACCATTTACCATTTCCTTCCCTCGATTTGCTAAATCTTGCGGACCATTTACCATTTCCTTCCCCTCGATTTGCTAAATCTTGCGGACCATTTACCATTTCCTTCCCCTCGATTTGCTAAATCTTGCGGACCATTTACCATTTCCTTCCCTCGATTTGCTAAACCTTGCGGACCATTTACCATTTCCTTCCCCTCGATTTGCTAAATCTTGCGGACCATTTACTATTTCCTTCCCTCGATTTGCTAAATCTTGCGGACCATTTACCATTTCCTTCCCTCGATTTGCTAAACCTTGCGGACCATTTACCATTTCCTTCCCCTCGATTTGCTAAATCTTGCGGACCATTTACTATTTCCTTCCCTCGATTTGCTAAATCTTGCGGACCATTTACCATTTCCTTCCCTCGATTTGCTAAATCTTGCGGACCATTTACCATTTCCTTCCCTCGATTTGCTAAATCTTGCGGACCATTTACCATTTCCTTCCCTCGATTTGCTAAATCTTGCGGACCATTTACCATTTCCTTCCCTCGATTTGCTAAATCTTGCGGACCATTTACCATTTCCTTCCCTCGATTTGCTAAATCTTGCGGACCATTTACCATTTCCTTCCCTCGATTTGCTAAATCTTGCGGACCATTTACCATTTCCTTCCCTCGATTTGCTAAATCTTGCGGACCATTTACTATTTCCTTCCCTCGATTTGCTAAATCTTGCGGACCATTTACCATTTCCTTCTCTCGATTTGCTAAATCTTGCGGACCATTTACCATTTCCTTCCCTCGATTTGCAAAATCTTGCGGACCATTTACCATTTCTTTCCCTCGATTTGCTAAATCTTGCGGACCATTTACCATTTCCTTCCCTCGATTTGCTAAATCTTGCGGACCATTTACCATTTCCTTCTCTCGATTTGCTAAATCTTGCGGACCATTTACCATTTCCTTCCCTCGATTTGCTAAATCTTGCGGACCATTTACCATTTCCTTCCCTCGATTTGCCAAATCTTGCGGACAATTTACTAATTAGTTCCCTCAATTTGCCAAATCTTGTGGACGATTTACTATTTCCTTCCCTCAATTTGCTAATTCTAGTGGACGATTTAGTAAATTAGTAAATCGTGCACACGATTTAATAGTAGGCCTTGTAGCCTACTATTTTTTTCCCTGTGTGTCATGTGCGGGGCTCCGTACAATATAACAGAAATATGAATTAAACAAGTTTTTCAGGTACAATCAGTTTATTTAATATGTAGTTAGAATTAGCACTGAAAATTAATAATGTTAAAAAAATATATGCATAGTCTTCACCGTACAAATTAAATTTATTCTTATTAAAGCTAAAAAAAGTTATTCAGTGACGAGCAGTAAGTTATTTTCTCTTGTGTTTGATTCACATTAATGACACAGAACAGCAAGTTTATTAGGCTGCTTTCACTTTAAGACCAAACGCATGGATCCATTATACTGATACATATCCGGTTTACACCTAACTTGAGACATAACTGGCTGTGTTTATATGAATACTACAAATAATGGGAATTTTGACATAATTGCATGTCTTCAAGCGCAATAAGACATGACAGAGAACTGAATGTCCAAAAGTGCTGTGTGTCAGTCAGCGTTGAGTTCAGCACCGCATTGAGTTATTTTTCACTGCTTATTATGCTTAATAACACTTTATAATATCGAACATGTCCCAAACTTGCAATCACCTTCTGAGAGCCAGCTTTCAATGCACACACATCGGCAGTGTGCCAGTAAGCACAAGCGCCGCATCGAGTTCATTTTCAGAATATATTGTGCTTATAACTCTTTTTAACATCACTCACATCCCACTCTTTATATTCTCATTCATGTATTTCATCACTCTGAAGTGTCAATAGTGCTATATATTTACATACTGTGATATACAGTGACCTCCAATAATATTGGCACCCTTGGTAAATATGAGCAAAGACGGCTGTGAAAATAAATCTGCATAGTTTATCCTTTTGATCTTTTTTAAGATAAAAAACAAAACAAAAAACAAAACACAATTTTAAATGTGGATTTTCAATGCTTTAGCTATTTTCTTACAGCCACTTTCTATTTTGTGAAGCTCAACAATCTTTTGCTGCACATCAGAATTATATTCTTTGGTTTTACTCATTGTGATGAATGATTACGGGAATTTGGCCTTTGCATTACCTCATATTTGTACTCCTGTGGAACAGGAAGTCATGGCTGGACAATTTCATGCTCCTAGACACCCTGGTGTGCTTAAAAAACAAAACAAAATGTAAATATGAATGGAAATACTGTATATCAGAGATATTTCACTTAGGGGTGCCAATAATTGTGGCCAACATATGTTGGAGAAAAACATTTATTTGATAATGACTAGTAACTGTAATACAAAACAATTGTCTTAATGTACTGTGATGAATCAACTGGGGAAGGATGGTGACATAGTTATTTTTTGCTTTAATTCTTCACCCTATTTACCTGAAGTTAGTCATCACAAACACTAGTGCTCATACTAATCAAACTTCTAAGACGATTACATTTAAGTGTGAACATGATCATCCCGCAGCGTTTGTGCTCCAGACGTCAATGATTCCTCTTGTTGAGGAGAGTGTGTCATTACTTTAGTAAGTGAAATAAAAAAAACCCACATATGCACATTGAAACGGGAATATCATCACAGAGTCTTGAGGAACTGCATAGCAACACCTTGGACCCTGAACACCATAGCAACTGCATTTGAACATCATGCCAATCACCCACAATACCGCATCACGCTGGTGAGTTATGAATGTGGAAAACACCACTTACGGTGAATTAAATGTCACACAAACATCACATTCTTTAAAAATTGTCTTAATTTTTGTAACAATATCTGCTCAAAGAAAAGCTGTTTTCCTCCATCAGCGCAGAGGGAGTTTCTGATCCTGCAGACGTGGCTGTTATTGCAGGCAAGAGTGTCAAATGATGGTGACAAGATTTTAGGGAACTTGATAGGATACTTTTTTTCTGCAAGCTGTTTTTTTCTGGAGAAACAGGGATGTTCTTTCCAAGTCTGTCTTGAGTTAATGACATTAACATTGTTGAAAGTGGTGGGTGATGATTATATAACACACACACACACACATACATACACTCTTAATTAGCATACCTCTCTTTAATCACACAGGCTTATTCATTATTCATCGCCGCAGCCGAATGAATTATTCAACAGTCACATTTCCGCACAGAGGAAGAAGAATGTGAGGGATTGCCAGAGTCTCTCCTGTCCCCGGTCATCTCTAAATGACACAACAGCATCATTCTGTCTTTCTTTGATTGTAAACAAAAGCATGCTGGGAAAAACAGATCGACAGATTCAGGCACGATTTTAGCTAAATATGCATTCTAAAAAATAATGCAACAATGATATGACTGATGCCATCAATGCATGTACCACCACTTTATTTTTAAGTTATACTTCTAGATAACATAATAAAATAATAATAAAATGTTAAATATTAATTCCAATCTTGAATATAAACTATGAATTGTACTGTACAAAATCTATATATATTTTACATGAAAATATTTAATTGATAAAAAAAAGAATGTTAAACAAAGAATCTTAAACAAAAAAAAACTTAAATCCTACTGGACAAAAAAATAATTAACATGGCTAATAAACAAATTAAATTATAAATGTGTATGTCAATTGTAAACTAAAAAAACTTGCATCCTACTGGAGAAAAAAAATGTATTAACATAAATTAAATGTTAAATAATATAAAACATAATATGTTAAATATTTTAAATATCTTAATCTAAAAAAAAAAACTTAGTTCCCTTTCAGTCGGTCACGTTCGACGTACGTCAGTAGTGACCGACGAATTGGGATATCGCTAGAGAGCCCCTATCAGCTTCGAGAGAACTAAAACAAGCCAATGGAATTGGCGTGCGATATTTGCATAATGCGCACCTCCCCTAACAGGTGGATATAAAAAGGGGGGCAGATGCAATCGCACTCTGTCTTTCGCTTCGGAGCCTACCTGGTGTCCTGCGGCTGTTTGAACTTCAAGCCTCTGAAGAAGTTTCGGCGCTTGTGTTGGTGTGACGACGCCTGCAGCGAGGTCGCGAGTTGGAGTGAGCCGGGTGGAAACATCTACTGTTTTCCCAGCGTTCCGCTGTAATTCCACTGGTTGGTCTGCGATTTGGTCTGGTTCCTCCTGTGTTTTTCTAAACACGTCGTGACGCTCCCTGTGTGTCTCGACACAAAAGAGTTGAAGTTTCCCCTTCTAAAAGAGCTTCACAGACAGACACTGCGTCTTTTTCAAGATGTCATTCTGTCTGTGCGTTTCTGGAGGCGGTCGTTTCCTATCCTCTCTGACGGCCACGATCACTTTCTCTCATGTCTGCTTAGCGTGCTGAGACTGTGTTTGTGGGTGGTCATATTTTCTTATGGAAATATGTCCACGTCGGCGCGTTGTTTGCTCGCCTTTCTCGTAAGGGCTTGAGCGCTCAGCGCGCCGTGTGCCGTCGAATTGCCGGCTGACAGCGCGCGTTGCCACGGCAACCCTGCGCGCTGTCTGGCGCTCTAGATGCACGGTCGAGACTCGGCTGCCTTTAATGAGGTGGAGTCCCCTCACTTATTCCCCGATCTAGTTATTTTTCTGAATCAGAAAAGTGCTACTTTGGTTAATAAGCCTGGGTGACCAGAGGATCACAGTGGGGCAATACCCGCCGAGTCATTCTCCGTGGGCCCCCCACTCCTCTAGTGCATCGCAAACATGTTGTGACTATGTTCGTGGGTGGATCATGTTTAGATACATGGCCACGTCGGTACCCAGGGTGCCGTGTGTCGTCCAGTTGGGCGGCCACGTTCACTGTCCAACATGGCTGGTAGCTTCTGCATGTGTTGCTGGTCCTCCTTAAAATAAATATGGAGGACCTAACATCTTAGTCAGGGCTCCAGCAGAGGATCAGATGTCGACTGCTACATTGGAGAGAGTATTGTTGGGCTCTGAACATGAAGATGAGGCTGAGCGTCCCACGGTTGTGGCGTGCTCATGTCGAATCGGATTCAGACTTGGCAACCATGCTTTCCCGGGCCCCTGGGGGTGTCGTGCGACGCGTACTCGCCTTGCCCCGCCCCCTGGCTTAGCCCGGATGTGCATGAAAAAACTTGGCAGTTTGTGGCCTTTTTTGGCGTTAATATGGAATGCCAAGAGGGTCATAATCTGCACTACAAGTTTTTTCTCTCTCACTACCCCCTAGGGTGGGGTGGCAGTGCTACGGGCACACCACCTCTGCCCTGCATGAGTCTTGGCCCCTGGCAAGTCTGCAGTAGGTCAAAGCACTCATTGCATGTGGGTAGTTCTGAGTCGGGGTTGAGCTACGCAGGATGCAAATCAAAGCGCAGGCCCCTGGCCAGACAATGTCCACCATGGTGGTCCAGAAACACCCCTGGCGAGTCTTGCTGGGATGTGCCGTCGTCAAAGTGTGCTTTCTCGATGCGCTCATCTCACAAACTGGCCTTGAACCCAGCCCGCTCAACCCGCAGTCACCTGACTAGCGGGAGACGGTCCTGGAGATATGGCGACCTGGAGCTGACGTAAACGGTTCTTTCTCCCCGGAGGAGGGCCGGGTGGAGAATTGGTCTGTTCCGCCGCTGGCTCTCCGGAGTCCAGCGGTACCCACTAAGAACTGTTTTCCGATCCTCTACGTCCCAAGAGTGTGGCTGGCGATGTGCAGCGCCCCGCGTTGCTACTCCCAGCCCCCTCTCACCTCGCCAGCAGGTGTCAGTGTGTTGGTGCAGGCCGCGCCCCGTTTGCCGTCTCCCATACGCACTGCTACCTCGCAGAGTCTGATCACACTCTGGGCCGCTACCACGCCGCCCGAGTCGGGTCCCCGTACTCTGGTTCGCTGCCCCACCCCTGGTACGTCTGTGGTGCGTTTGGTTCTGCTGGCTCGGTGTCTGGAGGCCTGGTTAGTGCCCCCAGCCCGTTCCGCTGGCTCATGCGTACTATCAGACTCGGCTATGCGATTCATTTCGCCCGGTGTCCTCCGGCGTCCAGGGGTGTCCACTTCACTTAGGTGTCGTTGGACATTGCACCTGTTCTCCGAGTGGAGATTGCTGTCCTCCTGGCGAGGGATACAATCGAGCCGGTCCCTCCAGCCGATTTGAAGTCAGGTTCAGTCCTACTTCATTGTACCCTAAAGGGCGGTGGGCTATGGCCAATCCTGGATCTGCGCGTCTTGAACCGGTACCTTCAGGCTGCCGTTTAAGGTGCTCATGCTGAAGCGCATTTTCGAGTGCGTCCGTCCCGGGGTTTGGTTTGCAGCATTCGACCTGAAGGATGCTTACTTTCATGTCTCGATTCTGCGCTCGGGTCGAGCATGTCAGTACAAACTCCTACCCTTCGGGCTGGCCCTGTCGCTCCACGCCTTACACAGTTGCGGAGGTGGCCATTGTTCCCCTCAAGGAACAGGGCGTTCGCATTCTCGACTGCCTCGACGACTGGTTGTTCCTGGCCAGCTCGCGAAGCAGTTGTGCGTACACAGGGAGATGGTTTAGCTCACCTCAGCCTGTTGGGTCTTTGGGTCAGCTGGGACAAGAGCAAACTCGCCCCCGGGCAGAGGATCTCTTTTCTCAGTCTCGAGCTAGACTCGGTCGCCTGGATTGTGCGCCTCTCTGAGGAGCGCGTCCAGTCGGTGTTGAACTGCCTGAGTTCGCTCAAGCGCAGGATGGCGGCCCCACTGAAAGACTTCAGAGGCTCCTGGGGCATGTGGCATCTGCAGCCGCGTTTCGCCGCTCAGGTTGCTCCATATGAGGCCGCTTCAACACCGGCTCCGCGACTGGGTCCCGAGATGGCCATGGCAGCGCAGCACGCTCAGTGTCCTCGTGACACGGAGCTGCCGCCCTACCCTCATCCGGTGGTCGGACCCTTTCTTCCTGCGGGCGGGAGTACCCCTTGGACGCTGTGGTCCACACAGATGCCTCTACCACCGGATGGGGGGCCATGTACAACGGGCATGCGGTTCGGGTCTTGGACGGGGCCTCGACTGCATTGGCATATCAATTGCCTCGAGTTGCTAGCAGTATGTCTTGCACTGGGCCGCTTCAAGGAGCTGCTGTCAGGCAAGCACGTACTGGTCCGCTCGGACAAGCACGGCGGCCGTTGCGTACATCAACCATCAGGCTGGTCTACGCTCCCGTCACATATCGCAACTCGCCTGCCATCTCTTGCTATGGAGTCAGAAGCATCTGAGGTCGCTTCAGGCCACTCATGTCCCAGGTGTGCTTAACCGTGCAGCCTACGAGCTCTTACGGCAGCCTCCACTTGCGGGCAAGTGGCGGCTCCATCCCCAGGCGGTCCAGCTGATCTGGCACTACTTCGGCGAGACCCAGGTAGTCCTGTTGCCTCCCCAGGACCTGCCCTCGGCCAGTGGTTTTCCCTGACCGGCGAGTCGCTCGCCACGGATACCCTGGCACTCAGCTGGCCCCGGGGCCCACGCAATATGCGTTTTCCCCCAGTGAGCCTTCTCGCACAGCTCCTGTGCTAGGTCAGGGAGGATGAGGAGCAGGTCTTGTTAGTGGCTCCATATTGCTCACTCGGACCCGGGTTTCGGACCTAATGCTCCTCACGACAGCCCCTCCTTGGCCGATTCCTCTGAGGAAGGACCTCCTGACTCAGAGATGGGGCTTCCTATGGCACCCGCGTCCCGACCTGTGGAACCTCCACGTGTGGTCCCTGGACGGGATGCGTAGGTTCTGGGTGATCTCCCGCAGGCGGTCGTAGACACCATCACTTCCGCTAGAGCTCCTTCACGAGGAGCCTCTATGCGTTGAAGTCGAACCTATTCGTTGAATGGTGCTCCTCTCGCAAGATGAGAGGACCCCCGATCATGCTCGGTCAGATCTGTGCTTACCTTCCTGCAAGAGGGCTTGGAGCGAAGGCTGTCTCCCTCCACCCTCAAGGTGTATGTTTGCCGCTTCGCTGCACATCTCCATGCAGTTGATGGCAAGCCCTGGGAAAACACGGTCTGATCATCAGGTTCCTGAGGGGGGCGAGGGGACTGATTCCTCCTTGCCCACCCTCCTTACCCTCTAGGGATCTCACCTTAGTTCTTAGCTAACTTCGGCGTCATCCCTTGAGCCTTTGCAATTAATCGAGTTAAAAGTACTGTCTCTTAGACCGTCTTCCTGGTTGCATTGGCCTCATGTTAAGAGGGTAGGGGACCTGCACGCATTTTCGGTCGACGAATCGTGCCTGGAATTTGGGCCTGGGGATTCTCACGTCTTCCTGAGACCACGGCCTGGATATGTGCCCAAGGTTCCTACCTCTCCCTTCTGAGATCAGGTAGTGAACCTGCAAGCGCTGCTTTCGGAGGAGGCAGACCCAGCCCTAGCTTCGCTCTTTCCAGTTCGCGCCCTGCGTGTTTACGTGGATAGAACTTGAAGCTTAGGACCTCAGATCAGCTCTTTGTCTGTTACGGAGACCAGCAGAAGGGAAAGGCTGTCTCCAAGCAGAGGATGGACCACTGGTTAGTGGATGCCATCGCCCTGGCTTATGTTCCCAGGGCGTGCCTTGCCCGTTCGGGTTGAGAGCCCACTCCACCTGAGTGGCTTCTTCCTGGGCGCTGGCTCATGGTGCCTCGCTGACAGATTGTAGAGCTGTGGGCTGGGCGACACCCAACACGTTTGCTAGGGTTTTTAGCTTACGTGTAAGCTGGTTCTTCCCGTGTACTCGCTTCCACCAGCCGGTAGACGCGTTGAACCTGTGCTCGTGTCGGCTTGCAATGCCACTCCCGCCCCCTGGGCAGGATATGTGCATCTGTTGACTCCAGTCGTGTTCCCCGTTCGGTGAACCCTGTCGAGTTCCTCCACCTCCACCTTCGGCTCGGGCATTGCGGAGTGTCTGATGCCAGACCAACATCCATCTTCGATGTTGTCTGTTGGTTGGGTTCCATATGTTGCAATCCCTCTACGTGAGTGATTCCATATGTGTATTGTCCACGGTTACTCCCTACGGTGAGCCCGTGTCTTTCCCTTAGCAGAGCTTCTGCTTCTCCTGTCAGATGAGTCTCCCCCTACTCAGGTGGAGCCATCCCAGGGACTCATATGCGTTCTGCCCTGCGGGCCAGTCCATATGTTTTCCATGTAAATTCCTTCCCCTCTGGGTAGGTAGTGGTTCCGCAGCGTTCCTTACGGGTTCGCTTCCCCAGTGTAGTCTAGTTTACTTAGTGGGTATATCGGAACAGCAGTAGACTTCCCGGCATAAGCTCGCCCCCTTCTCCGTCCCCTTGGTGCGACGGGCGGCTAGAGCCTGCGCTGGGCACTGGAAGGGGTTTCGTAACTGTGGCGTTTTAGTTGGGATCCCAATTCGTCGGTCACTACTGATGTACGTCGAACGTGACCGACTGAAAGGGAACGTCTCGGTTACGTATGTAACCCTCGTTCCCTGAAGGAGGGAACGGAGACGTACGTCCCGTCGCCACAGTTTCTGTACCCTCGCTGCAGTGCGGACACCGGTTGTCTCCTCAGCGAAAAACAGTGCGATTGCATCTGCCCCCCTTTTTATATCCACCTGTTAGGGGAGGTGCGCATTATGCAAATATCGCACGCCAATTCCATTGGCTTGTTTTAGTTCTCTCAAAGCTGATAGGGGCTCTCTAGCGATATCCCAATTCGTCGGTCACTACTGACGTACGTCTCCGTTCCCTCCTTCAGGGAACGAGGGTTACATACGTAACCGAGACGATCTTACTGGACAAAAAAAAATTAAAATGTTAAATATTATGTATATTTACGGAAGAGGATTAGGGCCAAGCAATAATAAAAAAATAAAACCATCTTGAGATTAAATTTGTTAAATTATGAGAAAAATGTTGTTAAATTTTGAATTTGTTCTCAGTTGAGATAAAATGTTGAGAATAAACTCAACTTTGAGAAAAAATTTGTTAAATTATGAGAAGAAAGTCGTTAAATTATGAATTTGTTCTCATAATTTAACGAATTTATTCTCAACATTTTATCTCAACATTTTTCTCGAAATTTAACGAGTTTTTTCTCATAATTTAACAAATTTGTTCTCGTAATTTAATGACTTTATTCTCGTAATTTAATAAGTTTATTCTCAACATTTTATCTTGACTTTTTTCTCGTAATTTAATGAGTTTATTCTCAAAATTTTTTCTCGACTTTTTTCTTGAAATTTAACGAATTTTTTCTTGAAATTTAACGAATTTTTTCTTGAAATTTAACAACTTTTTTCTCGAAATGTAACAACTTTAATCTCAAGATGGTTTATTTTTTTATTATTGCTTGGCCCTAATCCTCTTCCGTATATATATATATATATATATATATATATATATATATATATATATATATATATATATATATATATATATATATATATATATATGTCAATCTTAAACTAAAAATCCTTAAATCCTACTGAAACAAAATAACATCATAAAATTATTTAATATTAAATATTAATATAAATCTTGAATATAATCCTTAAATATTTAAGCATAGCACTTCAGGAAATTACTACACATAAATAAATAAACAAAGAAATAATACAAATTAAATGTTAAATATATGTCAATCTTAAACTAAAAAACCTTTTATCCTACTGAATGATTAACATAATACAATTATGTAAGTTTAATTGAAAAGGTGAAAAATTAATGTCAATCCTAATAGACAAAACGAGCAAAGCTTATTGGGCAAAACTGCTTCATTACCAAACACTATTTTACACAGGGTATCCCATAATCCTCTGCTCTGCTGCCAATTATCTGTTCAAAGGGAAGAAAAGAGTGTGAAGCGGCTGAAAAATGCTGCACAAAAAGTCTTCAGAGACGTTCACAACATCTCTCTTCTGCTTCTGTTTCACTCAATTAGTTCTGCTTTCCATCAACACCGCTGCATTTGCATAAGCCACCCACCCTCTCACACACACACACACACACACACACACACACACACACACACACACACACACACACACACACACACACACACACTGATGGGAAGTTAATGAGATTGAGCTGGCGAGAGGACGCTCCTCTCCACACGAGAGAATTCACACTGTTTTAAAGCATCACTGACGGCATGAGGAGGTGCAGCGCTTGCGGTTTGTGCATTAATGTCAGGCAGAGTTCATCCTTCACGCCTGCACTGGATGATTTGAAAGTTTTGTTACGTATCCTACAATTTGCAACATCAAAATTGCCCAGGGAAACACAGTAATTCCCAGAGCCTGCTCCTTCATGGCTGAGAAGACTTAATTGATGCATTAATCAAAGCATCAAATAAATCTCCTGAAATCCCTCAGGAGAAATAAACTCACAAGTCAATAATCTGAATGCAAGAACCGACAAAATGCACACTGTCCATGAAGTAAGTTGCTTTGGATAAAAGCATCATGCATGTAAATGCAAATACAGTATAAAAATGGATATTTCAGCTTCTGGATTTAACCTTGTGAAACGCTGTGACATTGTGCAGATCACAGATCGCTTCACTGAACCAACATTCGTGTTTTGGGAATGGACTGGAATAGCTTTCTGCCTACATGATGAAAACTAATGGAATATCTCAATCATCTAGTCATCTCTCTGCATCTGAAACATCAACACAGAGGATGATGATGATGATGTCAGGAGGAAAGATTCAAACTCAGTTTTATATGGCGGCTTCATATGGGGGTCGTATTTGTCACCCGTCATCCTGTTCTCATCATGTGCTCCATCTGCTCTGATGGGGCTGAAATGAGCCACAAAATCCACCAAGAGACAAATAAACTCTGGATGCGGCTCTTCTCAGGTGCATCAGTGTGTGTGTGTGTGTGTGTGAGAGAATCAATCTGATTCACTGTTCTCAGTGTGTGAAATACAGAAGAGGATTAGGGCCAAGCAATAATAAAAAAAAAACATCTCAAGATTAAAGTTGTTAAATTTCGAGAAAAAAGTCAAGATAAAATATTGAGAATAAACTCATTAAATTTCGAGAAAAAAGTTGAAATAAAATGTTGAGAATAAAGTAATTAAATTACGAGAAAAAAGTCGTTAAATTACAAGAATAAACTCATTAAATTACGTAATTTAAGGACTTTATTCTCAACATTTTATCTCGACTTTTTTCTCGAAATTTAACAAGTTTTTTCTCGTAATTTAATGACTTTATTCTCAACATTTTATCTCGACTTTTTTCTTGAACTTTAACGACTTTTTTCTCGTAATTTAATGACTTTATTCTCAACATTTTATTTAGACTTTTTTCTCTAAATTTAACGAGTTTTTTCTCGTAATTTAACGAGTTTATTCTCAACATTTTATCTCGACTTTTTTCTTGAACTTTAACGACTTTTTTCTCGTAATTTAATGACTTTATTCTCAACATTTTATTTAGACTTTTTTCTCAAAATTTAACGAGTTTTTTCTCGTAATTTAACGAGTTTATTCTCAACATTTTATCTCGACTTTTTTCTTGACCTTTAACGACTTTTTTTTTCGTAATTTAATGACTTTATTCTCAACATTTTATTGAAATGTAACAACTTTAATCTCAAGATGGTTTTATTTTTTTATTATTGCTTGGCCCTAATCCTCTTCCGTAGTGAAAGGATTGGAGGAAGAGTAATTTATTTCTCTGATGGGTTTCAGACAGCACAATTATAATTTTTATTAATATTTTGTCTTTAAGTAGTTTTTATTTTTAGATGTTCTGTTTTGATTTTAAGTTTAGTTAAAGTTTCAGTAATTTTGTTGTAGTTTTTTTTAACTAGTTTTTTTTATTTATTAATTTTTAGTTCAGTTTTAGTTATTTTAGTAGATCAAGTTAAACTAAATGAAAATGAGTAATGTCGCCCAGGCAACTAGCTTTTTATATAAATATTTTATTTCAAGAAACAATTTCTGGTTTTAGTTTTAGTTATAAAACCCTGGACAGCACAGGTTTTATCAGCAGGATCGGGAACAGATTTGGGGTCAGAAAGCGTCAGCACTGGATGAGCTCACGGCTCATTAATCAGCCACTTCATTTCAGAGACACTGATGGGTTTAAAGGGGTAGTTCACCCAAAAATGAAAAATCCACACCTGTAAGACCTTCGTTCATCTTCAGAACACAAATGAATACAGTATACTATAATGAAATCTGAGAGGTTTCTGTCCCTCCATAGACAGCTACACAACTTTGATGCTTCAAAAACTTCATAAAGAGATCGTAAAACTAATCCATATGAATTAATCGGTTTAGTTCAAAATTTCTGAAGAGACTCGATCACATTATATGATGAACAGATTGAAATAGCCTTTTAATCACATATAAACATTCATCAACACACACATAATTTATGATAAATGGAAGCTCAAGCATGTTCACTTGAGCTTCCGCACGAACCAATGAGGTTCATTCTCGTGTGTTATGCAGATTATAGATAGATAGATAGATAGATAGATAGATAGATAGATAGATAGATAGATATAACGATAGATAGATAGATAGATAGATAGATAGATAGATAGATAGATAGATAGATAGATAGATAGATAGATAGATAGATAGATAGATAGATAGATAGATAGATAGATAGATAGATAGATGGGGTCTTTAAAGAGTGGCACCATTATTACCTAGGGACAAAAGACACAGAGAATGAAGAGATGCCAGCCATTGGCACGCTGCTCAGGCACAGCACAGGTGCCACTACTGGCTTTAAGAGATCGTTTCCTTCTGTTATAACTGCGCC
Source organism: Chanodichthys erythropterus (assembly GCF_024489055.1). NCBI lineage: Eukaryota > Metazoa > Chordata > Actinopteri > Cypriniformes > Xenocyprididae > Chanodichthys > Chanodichthys erythropterus. The sequence continues at coordinate 51,746,208 of NC_090233.1, forward strand.
TACACACACAATCTGCCGCCAGCTGGAGTCTCGCTGGGCAGCCTGGCGCTCGCTCTCCCGGTGCATTTTCACTAGGATGCGGATCAGTAAGGCCGTTTTGAAACTGTAAAGGTAAAAAAAAACTGGGCAGAAGAAATGTAGGATGATCTGAAACATTTGCAGTGCCAGCGCTGGCTGCGTCTGACTCAAGTGTGCTGATGATCAGAGCAAAGGAGCGAATGATGCGTCAGCATGTTGGCACTGATGCCGGGACACTGGGACACATGCTCCAAAAAAACCCTCAGATGACTTCCTTCCCTTGAGTCGCTCATCAGTCAGTATTCACACATCAGACTAAGACAGCCAAACATACTTGCTGGTTTAAAGCGAACAATAAAAACTTTTTTCTGTGACTCAGACACAAGTGAGTGTTTGAGATATGATGATGGACATCAAGAAACATTACCCTCATATCTGATATTATGTCATCTCAGAGACAGAACGCTGTCGCAAGCATCCCTCATTACGTCAATCCACACACACACACACACACACACACACACACACACACACACACACACACACACACTCTCTGTCATACTGCATCAGTCAAATCTGAGGGAGTTTCAAGTGATTATTAAGTCAATAAATGTGTCCAGAAGGAGCCGAGAACAGACTCGCAGCGGGAGGTCCACAGACGGAAGAGAAGAGCTTTAGGATCTTCCTAGAAGGATGTATAGAAATCTGAAGGAAATGGATCTCCCTTCCTGGTCTCATAAACGTCAAGGCGGAAGATGTGATAAGAAACACGTGTTTACACAAAATAAAGTCTAACAATGTAGAAAAACAAGGCGATGATGACTGGTCGAAACAACAAACTTTTATTTATATACACATTGCAAACCTAAAAAAACCCACATTGATCATGTGTTTATGTCTAACTTAACAACATCCTTTTATGCCAAATCCTGATAAAATTATTTTTGAGTCTAAACCTTCAAATAAGAGCAGTTTCTTTCTAACATCTCTCGTTTTTTCTGATTGCGATATCTCAGCTCTTATGATGGAACAGATCTGTCAAAACAAGGTCTAGAAAGTAAATAAAAATTTTTATATGGGATAATAAAATATTATCAAAACACTGAAGGCCAATTGAACTGTTTTCCTATTTTATAGCAGATCATAAAATCTCTGAGAGGAGACACCAGAAAAAAAAATCAATGATCATGACCTGGTGTAAATTTAGACATCGCAGACATCACTTCTGGGTATTTATGGGCGCTTGAAACCTTGAAAAACTAAATTGATCTGCGCCTGATGGACAAAGACAATAGCATGGACTAAGAAAATGAATCAATTTCATGCCGTGTGATTTTAATTGTGGAAGGTGATGTACAGCCATTCATGTCTGAATAGGAGGAATCCCTTTTTCTCATTTGTAAGTCAAGCATAAATGTAAATTTGTAAAATAAAATGTTTAATCTCATATAACAAAAAATAAGAGTGAAACCTGCCCTGGCTTCACCGAATGTTTTTAGGCGAAAACTTGATGTTCAGAACTTTTAAACTTTACAACAGCGAAAGCCCGAGTAACTTTTCCACACACAGAAACTGGGTCACAAAGTAAGGACAGGCTGTTTTAAGCACTCAGATGGTCACATAATCTTAATAACGCAGTGGGGAGGAAGATCTGCACATTCTCCTGATTGAGCTTCTTAACCCTGTTTCACCCCGCGGCTATCGATTAAATGTGCTCTACAGCGAATGTAATCACAGTGTTTATGTGGAGAACCTCAGAGAGCAAGATTTATAATTATAATTATATCCATTGTTGATTGGATTGCAAAAAAAAATGTTGCATAATGGAATGGATAGCAAGTTATGAATGAATGAATGAATGAATGAATGAATGAATGAATGAATGAATGAATGAATGAATGACAAAAAGACCATTAAGTCACATTAAGTAAATAATAAACCGTCAATTTTGATTTTATGCCAATAATTGTGAAAACTGATAAGTTTTCCATCCATCATTCTATCCTTCATCCATCCATCCATCCATCGTCTGTCTGTCTGTTTATCTATCTATCATCCATCGTTCTATCGTTCATCTATCCATCTATCTGTCCGTCTATCTATCTATCTATCTACCCATTCATTCATCCATCCATTGTTCTATCGTTTCATCCATTCATCCATCATTCTCTTTCATCTATCCATCTATCGTCTGTTTGTCTATCTATCATCTGTCTATCTCTCTATCCATCCATCATTCTATCGTTCATCCATCCATCCATCTATTTATCAGTCAGTCTATCTGTCTATCTTTCATCCATCCATCCATCTATTATCCATCTATTGACTTATCTTATCTTTCTATGTACCCATTCATCCATCGTCTATCTGTCCATCCATCCATCCATCCATCCATCGTCTATCTATCTATCTATCTATCTATCTATCTATCTATCTATCTATCTATCTATCTATCTATCTATCTATCTATCTACCCATTCATTCATCCATCCATTGTTCTATCGTTTCATCCATTCATCCATCATTCTCTTTCATCTATCCATCGTCTGTTTGTCTATCTATCATCTGTCTATCTCTCTATCCATCCATCATTCTATCGTTCATCCATCCATCCATCTATTTATCAGTCAGTCTATCTGTCTATCATTCATTCATCCATCTATCCATCGTCTGTCTGTCTGTTTATCTATCTATCATCCATCGTTCTATCGTTCATCTATCCATCTATCTGTCCGTCTATCTATCCATCCATCCATGCATCCATCGTTCTATCTTTCATCCATCCATCCATCTATTATCCATCTATCGACTATCTTATCTTTCTATGTACCCATTCATCCATCCATCCATCCATCCATCCATCCATCCATCCATCCATCGTCTATCTGTCCATCCATACATCTATCGTCTGTCTATCTATCTATCTATCTATCTATCTATCTATCTATCTATCTATCTATCTATCTATCTATCTATCTATCTATCCATTCATCCATCGTTTCATCCATTCATCCATTGTTCTCTTTCATCCATCCATCTATCGTCTGTTTGTCTATCTATCATCTATCTCTCTATCCATCCATCGTTCTATCGTTCATCCATCCATCCATCTATTTATCTGTCAGTCTATCTGTTTATCATTCATTCATCCATCCATCCATCATCTGTCTGTCTGTTTATCTATCTATCATCCATCGTTCTATCGTTCATCTATCCATCTATCTTTCCATCTATCTATCCATCCATCCATGCATCTATATCGTCTGTATGTTTATCTATCCATCCATCGTTCTATCATTCATCCATCTATCTATCTGTCCGTCTATCGGTCTATCGTTCATCCATCCATTGTTCAATCTTTCATCCATCCATCCATCTATCGACTATCTTATCTTTTTCTATCTAAACATTCATCCATCGATCATCCATTGTTCTACCATTCATCCATCCATCCATCGTCTATCTGTCCATCCATCCATCGTCTATCTATCTATCTTCATCCATCGTTCTCTTTCATCCATCCATCTATTATCTGTCCGTCTATCTGTCTATCGTTCATCCATCCATCCATTCATCCATTGTATCTTTCATCTATCGACTATCTTTCTATCCACCCATTCATCCACTGTTCTATCATTCATCCTTCCATCCATTGTCTATCAATCTATCTATCTATCTATCTATCTATCTATCTATCTATCTATCTATCTATCTATCTATCTTTTTATTATGGTAGGTTGTTTTTAAACGAAATAAACACAAAGAAATATCTGTAAATGTGTGATTTTAAGTAACAATAAAACAACAGGAACGAGTGATTGTCAGGTCTAGTATCATATAATGGGTAATGGTACATACAGCGCACAGCATAAATGAGTTCATCCCCTCTGAAACTTCTGAAAGTCAGCAATTACTTAGAGGACATGTTAGGATTCTTTAGAGATATAATGTTTCAGCAAGTCTGCTTAATCAATTACCAAATAAGCATGTCAAAATTATTCAGGAAAACAAAATTTTCTTATCGAGGAGATAAAATGTTGTGTAGCAAAAATGAGTGCACCCTCCTAAAAGTTAAATAAAACAAAATAAAAATGTTCTGGTGTAAGTTTAAGGTATTGTTTGATCAACAGGTAAGAATGTTGAACCAAAACATTTAAAGATAAGTAATTTCTTAATTAAAAGTGTTACGTTGTTGTTCTCACTGGAACTACCTTCTGTAGCCAAAGCACAATAAAGTCAGTCATGAGACCAAATCAATCATTTTGGATCTAACAGCATCCAAAATGTTCTGGTGTTGCTAGAGGAGGAGTGCATTGAGAAGTGCCTGGTTCCCACAGTAAAGTTTAGTGGTAGTAATAGGGATGTGTGAGTGCTGAAGGTGTGAGGGAGTTGTGCTTTATCAATGCTGTCATGAATTCCCACTCCACAGTGTAATTTAATACACAAACTTGAAACAGAAGATGTTACCCTTTCCTCATTCCCTGCATTGTTGGGCATTTTTTTCAACATGACAATGAGGATATGCATTCTCCCAAGATGAAAAAACTTCTGTGGATATTGCACTCAATCTTAACACTCTTGAGCACCTGTGAGGGATTCTGTAGAGACGAGCTGAGCACATTTAAGATCAGGGCATTTAAGGAGCTCATCATCCAGGAGTTAAACAGGACAGATTTGTCATGAACTTGCCAAGAAGGGTCAGAGCCGTATATTCAAAATGATGGAGGGCATACTAAGTGTTAGAATATTATACATTTGCTGAATTAAATCTAGGGTGTACTCATTTCTGCAATCCTTAATTTAAGCAAAATTTACTTATTTTATGGCTATTATTTAAATATATTTCTTAGTTTTTATTATGTATATGTTTAATACATTTCAGTTTTGCCATCTTTCCATGAATTGTATTAGTGATCATAAAGAAAATATATCTTTTGTATTCGTTCAGAGGGGGTGTACTCATTTATAGCATCACTGGGTAAAAATGTTGTTAATAATGAGAGATACTCCAGAGAACCATCGGCTGTTTTTACAGAGCACTTCAGGGAAAACACTCAGACAGGAAATTAATGTTGTATTTGTCTATGACACGACGGCTGGTTTTAATTGTTTACTCAGTATTTCAGAATATGTGACCTCAGTGAAATCTCAAAGACTGAGTGCCTGAGACGCTGCTATTCCTCTGATATTACTATAGAGGGCGCTCTACTCTTTGTCATATTTGAACAAGACATTTTGATCTCATATTTCGTAATATTTGTATTGTCAGTTATTTTATCATCCAAATCTTACACTGCCTCCTTTGCCTCTTCAGAAAAACACAACAGAACTATACTAGAGTAGAATGTACAGTTTATTATTTATTTGCATATCACTGCACGTTTATTTGCACACTGTTCCCAACGCAGGTCGCCCACTCATGGGCACCGCCATTTTGCGTTAACCCGAACGGACTATTTAGCAGTTCAACCGATTTAAAAAACAGACAAACAAATTTAAGATAAACTTACCTCAAACTCTGTCTGGCATTTTACAGAGATCTTCATCTGTCGACCTGAGGTGAAATCATGAGCTGAAGGGACTATAAACGCAAAACAGGTTAGGAATAATGTAAACAATATTCCGAATTAAATTATTTTAAGTTTGATCTTTTTTAACGGGAGTTTGCCACAATATACAGTATGATGTGATCTTAACAGGACAATGTCTGCAAAAAAACACAACAGAATGTCAGCTCACCTGTGAGATCATAATTAAAGGGTTAGTTCACCCAAAAATATATATAAAAAAAATATTATAAAGCAAGAATACTGTTTGTGCGCCAAAAATCAAAATAACGAATTTTCAACAGTATCTATGTGGGCCGAGTTCAAAACACTCAATCGGATCAGTGAATCGGAGCGCCAAAGTCACGTGATTTCAGCAGTTTAGCCGTTTGATAGGAGATCCGAATCCCTGATTCGATACAAAAGATTCATAAAGTTCAGAAGCAGTGTTTTGAAATCGGCCCACATAGATATTGTTGAAAATTCGTTATTTATTTATTTATTTGGCGCACAAAACGTATTCTTATCGCTTTATAATATTAATATTTAACCACTGAACTCACATGAACTGATTTAAATATGTTTTTAGTACATTAATGGATCTTGAGAGAGCCTATTTACTGTTTGTAAACATTCGGGATGCGCGCGCATCATGGTTGCAGAAAACCCGGGAGTGATAACCAGTACGACTAGAGAGTTACGACGAAGCGGTTCAAAGTAGTTAAGATTTAGAAACATTATAGAATATTTTAATTTGTTATTTTTTTTAAATGTTGTCGGCATATCACAGCAGCTTCACCCAGCTATACCCAGAAATAACAAGCACTGTTATTTAAAAAAAAATTAACATTACCGAGTGGGATACAGCTTACGGATCCGTTTGCCATAGCACCTTGTCAGTGGTTAAATGATGAAACGAAATGGCCAAGCATCCAGTGGCCAGAGATATATATTTACCTGATTGACACCTCAAGTGTAAACTCAGGAGAAGCTAAAAGCGTATAAGTCTCTTGCGTACAACTTTGTTTTGTTTTTGTTTGTCATGAATTAAAAGAATAAAAAGTTAATTTCGAGTTTATATCTCACAATTCCGACTTTTATTTCTCGCAAATCTGAGTGTATATCTCACATTTCTTACAAAGAAAAACAATTGTGACATATACTCGTTATTCTGTCTTTTCTGAATTGCAATTTATCCCGCAATTCTGACTTTTCCCCCCTCAGAATTGTGAAATAAACTCACAATTGCGAGTAATAAAGTCCGAACTGGGAGTAATAAACACGCAAATGCAAGAAAAAAGTCAGAATTGTGAAATTAAAATTGTATAGACTGTGTAAAAGTTATCTATGTGAAATGTTATAGGTTTAAATATTATTTCAATGCTGTAACTGCTATGTATGTATGTCCTCTGAACTGCATATGTGAATATTATGTAGGCGTACTGTTTACATCAAATTCCTGCTTTAATAGTAGAATAATCCTTGCAGGTGTCATCAGTCCAGTCTGTGAAACGTCTCTGTTTAGCTTCAAAGGACGTTTTCAACGATGGTTTTCTTTAAAAATGAAGATTATATTTTTTGCATTCCGATTCCAACATCCAGAGGCACAACAAAACATTTTTCTCTTATTCTCTTATTTTCCTCCAATTGCTACCGCTATTTTTCTGCAACCACTATGCGCGCGCAGCTGCAAGTGACGTCATTGTGACGTCTGCTCCAAAGTGGTCTATATGCAGGCCTCACGAGCCATCGGATTTCATCAAAAATATCTTAATTTGTGTTCTGAAGATGAACGAAGTTCTTACATGTGTAGAACGACGTCATGAGGGTGAGTAATAAATTACATTATTTTAATTTTTTGGGTGAACTAACCCTTTAAGTCACAATTGTTAGTTTTCTTATATGTGCATAAGGGTTTCTGTAACCATTTGGAAACATTATTCCGCATACAGGTATGGAAATATATCACATAAATATTTGGGTAGTGTGAACCGTTTGCCAGCAAATCTTGAGTCTAGTAAGTAGTATGTTGTCTCCCCCTCGTGGTCAACATGACACATGCATTTTTGTGTTTTATATCTCGGTTATTTGAGATATTTTTAATAGTATTTAGATAATTATATATTATACAGGCCACACGAAAAAATCTTTATTTTGTAGTATATATATATATATATATATATATATATATATATATATATATATATATATATATATATATATATATATGTACACTGTTTTTGTCGTATTTTCCTACTATTTTTGTATTTTTGTCATATATAACATATAGTAAAAACATATAAATATAAGAAAAATCGTGTAAATAAAATATTGATGGTAAAGTAATATAAAATATTACGTTTTAAAAAATTTTAATAAAATGTTTTACTACAGATTCCGTCGAGGAAGCGTTCTTCTGACGTGTAATGACGTCACGCGCGTAGCGGAAGTGGAGAGACGCGTGTAAACAGACAGTTGACCATCGCGTGAAGATGGGCTCGGTGGTGAAGTGTGTGTTTCTAGCCGCTGTCTGCAGGGTGTGTCAGTCGCTGCAGGGCGGGATGCTGTTTCCCACTGACTCTCCCACCAGAGAAGTGAAGGATGTGAGCGGCCTGTGGAGGTTCAGAGCGGATCTTTCTCCTGAGCGGAACCGCGGCTTTCAGCAGGAGTGGTTCAAGCGTCCACTGGCGGAGGTCACGTGAGATCTGACGCAGCACAGCTGGAACACACAGTGGGCTCCAAAAGTCTAGTGAAAGTGAAATGTTTTCAATTCAGCTATTATCAGCTGAGTGAAAGTCGAGTTTGAGATGTTTTTAAGAGCATATTGAGCTTCACAGAAATTATGCATTTTTTCGTTGTTTTACATTATAACATTGTTTTATTTTTTTAATCCTAACTTTTTGTGTGTATTTTTAGTTTTAAATAAAATAAAAAACTCAGACCTTTGGACCCCACTGTATATGGAAATAAAAATGGATAAAGATATGCAGGGGTTTTCAAAATAAAGTAATAAATGCTAAAATTTTGATGTATAAAGACGCAAAACAAATATATATATTATTTGTTACAATATTTTCTATTTTTAGCTGTTTTTTACTTACTATAGTGCTGAACTGTTAGGGTTATTATGTATCATTTTAATTTTTTATTTACTTAAATAATTTAATAATTTTTTTTATTTGTTTGAATTAATTTTATTTAGTTGCATTAATCTTATTTGTTTTATTGTTTGAGATGCAAGAGCATCTCGAGATTCACATAGAAATTGTGCGTTATTCATCTAATGTCATAACTTTTCATTTTATTTATTTATTTTTTATTATTAAAATGATCATATTTCAGGGACCCCCTCCTAAAATTTAATTTAAAAGGCAGCTATATATATATATATATATATATATATATATATATATATATATATATATATATATATATATATATATATATATATATGTATATATAAGTGTAAAGACTTTGCCAAAAACTGTAAAAATATTATTTGGAAAATATTATGATAAATGATTGTTTATTTTCTAATTATTATATTACATACAGTATTATTTAGTTACTAAAATGATTTATTATTTATTTAATTGAATCTTTTTAATTCATCATATTATTAAAATGATTTAAGTATTATTAAATTTAGTTAGTTCAATCTAGTATTTTTTTAGTATTATTTAACTAGTTATTTATTAATTTTTTTTACTATAGTAAGTAAAAACAGCTAAAAATAGAAAATAATGTAACAAATAATATTTTACATATATTTGTTTTGCGTCTTTATACATCAACATTTTTGGATTTATTAATTTATTTTGAAAACCTCTGCATATCTTTATCCATTTTATTTTATTAAAATGATCATATTTCAGGGACCCCCTCCTAAAATATAATTAAAAAGCAGCTCTATATTTTCAAGTATAAACACTTCACCAAAAACTGTAAAAATATTTTTGGGAAAATATTATGATAAATGATTGTTTATTTTCTAATTATTATATTACATACTGTATTATTTAGTTACTAAAATGATTTATTATCTATTTAATTGTTTTTTTTTAATTCATCATATTATTAAAATTATTTAATTATTATTAAATTTAGTTAGTTCAATCTAGTATTTTTTTAGTAGTATTTAATTATTTATTTATTACATTTGTTTACATGTTTTTTCTCCCTTTCGGCCCGGTTTGAAAACCCCTGCAATAGTGTATGACTTGCAAAAACATACCCACAGTCCTTTGCATTCATTCTCTGATCAGTTATCTTGTTTTGTTCTTCTTGCACAATCAACAGATGTGTAATGTGTGTGTTTTGTAAAGTGTCCTGTGAAGAAACATCCTGAATTGTGTTTATTAAGAAGAGTACTAAGTGTTTTGATCAGAATAAAATGTTCATTTTATTAGAGGCTATTGTCAAAGTAGTTGATCCACTATAAAATATTGCATATTAAGCATGAAATCATTCATATTTTGCATTCCGAGTCTTTGATTGTTTAATATTAAGTGTTTTTATTCCAGACGGGTCCAGTGATTGACATGCCGGTGCCGTCCAGCTACAACGACATCACACAAGATTCCAAAATCAGGGATTTCATTGGCTGGGTGTGGTATGAGAAGGAAGTGTGGGTGCCCAACCGCTGGATCCAGGACCAGGGAACACGGATCATGCTCCGAGTTGGAAGTGCGCACTATTATTCTGTGCTTGTAAGTACATGAGAAGCCCATCAGTGATTCTTTTCTCTGTATTTTATCATGCACACACTTTCCAGATTTGTCTGCCTGTAATGGTGCGAGTGTCTTTGACTCATCTGGTTAGTCACAGTCTCAGGACTGACACATGGATCTGTGATTCTTCCCATGTTGCAGTGGGTGAACGGGGTCAAGATGACTGAACACGAGGGCGGTCATCTACCCTTTGAGGCGGACGTCGGCGGCGTCCTGCGTCAGAGCCCCGGAAGTACATGTCGAATCACCATTGCAGTGAACAACACTTTAACTCTAGAGACGCTTCCACCAGGAACCATCCAGTACATGAACGATCGCACCAGGTTAGATGCAGCCGGTGTCCATATAGTGGCTCTAAAGAAGTGTTTGGGCACTGAAAAATCTCAATTTCCATATGAATGATCAGAAAACGCTCTGCCCTGTGCAAGTAAACACGACTTATGAATGCCTGTGCGCATTTTACTAGTCATGTAACGGTATCAAATATTGATGTTGCGATTAATTGCTGAAGCTTTTATCACGGTATACGGTATTATCACGATATTGAAATAAGTTGCAAAAAAAAGTGTTGTCATAGTATAACAGGTTTAAGAACTCTGTATGTTTAAATACAATAATACAATACACAAAAAATTATATAAAGTTAAATTTTCAAACAGATTAAAATGCAAAAGAATTATGATAAAAAACAACAGGAAACACTTTACAATAAGGTCTCGTTATTTAATGCATTAACTAAGATTGAGCAACAGCTACATTTGTTACGGAAAGTATTATTTTTTGTTAATGTTAGTCAAGAAACACAACTGATCATTTCAGGTCCATTAAATAAGATCTTTTGATTTTAGTAATGTTATTAAACAGTAACTAAGAAATTAACATTAACTAAGAATAATTAATGCTTTATAAGTATTTTTCATTGGTAATAATGAATTAACATGTTAACTAATGAAGCCGTATGTCTCAAAGTTTTACTGAACAATAACAAATAATCCCAACATTTCTAATCATTAGCGCATGTTGTAGTCCAGATTAAAATATAAAAATGTTTAAGTTTGAAAATAAATAGCCTATTAAGTCTTTAAGTATTCACTGAGATTACAAAAAAATGAATGTCTGTTTGAAGCATTTTAAAAACTTCACTAGCGCAGCTGCTTTGTTTGCGGGGTTTCCGGGGTAACCGCTGCATTTCTGCTGTTCCATCAGCGCCCTCTGCTGTCAGAGAGTGAACGTGCACTTTCATTCAGCGCGTCGTCTTCACTCGTTCCACCATGTGCTTCTTATGCACGCTGGGCTTGTTTACATCTGAGTGCGTGTTCTTTTGACGCAAAATAAAGCGTTGTTGTGCATTTTATATGTTGATGTGGAAAATATTCTTAATGCATTATAAAAATTTTACTAACTGGTAATAAATTATTATTTACGATATTTTGAAATGCCCATGATAACAATATTGTGCATATTCATTATTGTGATATATCGCATTACCAAATATCGGCACAAGTCTACATTTTACTTTCGCTTTCGCATTAATGGTAATTCAGAGGCAGCAATTGCTTGAATTATTATTCTAACAACAAAACAGTACAATTACAAACTCGTTTAATAGGCGCAAACACATTTCACTTTGAACCCAAATCTTCCACCATCATCTTGTCAGTCAGCTCGCCTCACTCTCGTTACGTGATAAATTAAATCTGACTCCTGCTGCTGATCTGTGCTGCGACTGTTGCTCAGTTCAGCGTGAGCCGAGTAAATGCGCTCAGTTTTTAATTGTATCTGTTCTCTAAATGAACTAAATGACATTTATTACTATAAAAAATATCAAAATGTAGTTGGGGGGTGATGCCGCCGTGGGTAAGTGAACACCGATAACACAGACTATCGAAGCAAGCCCACTGTTTTCCATGTCTGCGGAAAATGTGTGTTTACGTGACTTTTTAAAGGCAAGTCAACGTACACTTACGAATGCACATTTCACATCTTTCTCTCTTCTGAAAATTGAGTAGCACTTTATTTTACAGTCCTGTTCCCCATGTACATACTATGTACTTATTATAGTAATTGCAATAACTGGGTAATAACCCTGAACCTACCCCTAAACCTAACCTTAACCAATGTAGTTACCTAATATTACTCAATAGTTTCGTAGGTAAGTACACTGTAAGTGCAAGTACTGCAACTTTCTTTACCATTATCTTCTCCATACAGATACCCCTCTGGCTACTTCATTCAGAACATTAACTTTGATTTCTTCAACTATGCTGGAATACACCGATTGGTCCTGCTGTACACGACACCGAAGGTGCACATTGATGACATCACAGTGGAGACGACATTCTCTGATAACATTGGTAAGCTGACTGAAAAAGATGTGGCTGCTGATACTTTCACATATAGTGAATGCTGTAACTGAAGACTACTGTGGTTTGTTTTTGAACATTCATGTACTTCCTGTGTAAGTGTGATTTTAAAACAAACCGAGGGAGAATTGTATTATTTTGTGTGATAATGGATAGTGATCGACTGATACTGATTTTTTTAGAACCGATACCAATAAATTGTTTGTGCCCGATAACCAATACGTGTTGTTTTTGACACGATTACTGAACTGAACAGTACAAACCATTTTATTTATAACAAATCACTCCCTCCTTGCATAGAAAACATAACAAATCTTATTTATACTCCAATAAATTTTGTTAATTTTAATCTTCATATTACAAAAATAATTTTATTTATAAAAAGCGTCAGCAGCAAAAGCTAAATAAATGTAGAATGTCTAATGTTTTCAAATGGAGAAAATAAATTAAAGACAAGAGTCATATCAACTTTGCCGAAATGTAATACTTCATTTTAAACTACAGTTTTAGTAGATTTATAAGCTGTTTAATAGGCTGAAGAGTGAAGAATAATAATAAATAACTGAATAATATTATCTAAATATTGGAATATAACAAACAAAACATCATTTTTTATTGCATTTCTCAACTGGTATGTATTATCAGAATTATTACTAATGTTTTTGATGTTCTAGACGATGAAATATCTGCAGCGTTGTTTATCTCTGCATTTACACAGAACTATACTCAAACTGAGATCGCTCGGACATAACAAATAATTAATTTCCACAGAGTTGCATTTACTTGGATGTTTATTAGTGAATTAATGGTTATATAGTAAATGTTTATATAATTACAGTGTTTTAAACAAGTGAATCTTATTAAAAGTTACATGCAGTGGCCAAGCATTAACCCACTGAGTGAACCGCAAAATACAGACGACTTCACGAGACTAATGATGAACAGACAACAGAGAGAGAGTTAAATTCAGCACTTTTATTTCCAACATGTGCTCATTCATGGCTGTATTATTTAATTCATTCAAAGTTTCATCTTTATTGGGACAGGACATTACGGATTATCTTACGTGACTCCGTGAGCTCATCTCTATTTCTTAGAGACAAGATGCATAAACTAGCTACATTTCAGACATTTATGTAACGCATCTAATTTGTGCATTAATGGCTGTTGTGTTAAATAAAGTTTACTAATTACAGCAAAGCAGGTAAGTATACTTCACCTGTGCACACCGTTGTCTCGTCTCCCCTCAGATGCACTGTAATGGTGATCCTGCGTGCAATTCTCAAAACACCCACAAGATGGCAACGTTTATCGGTTAAACCTATATCTGATTATGGTAAAATGCTTAAATATCGGGGAAAATATTGGTAATTCAATATATCGGTCGATTTCTAGTAATGGACCATTTTTAGTTTCAAGCCACTAATATTTTGACCACTATTTTGTGATAAAAATGGACGTTTTGGGCTCTTGTAATACATATACAGCACCTACTGCAGTATTTCAATCACTAAAAACAGCCAGACATTATAAAACGCTTTTCTTTATAATGGTTTTCTATGGAAAAACACTTTACACTTATATTCTGAGTTCATGCTCTCCTGTTTATAATATGCATCATCAGTAAGGTGTATAATTTGGTCTTTTAATATCAATGTCTTACTACATAAGTACAAACCTGGTAAAAATGACTGGAGGAAAGCCTTGTTTTGTCCTCCAGCTGGACGTTCCTATAAGAGTGTGACGTCACATGAAAACTATGAACCCGATGCATTTGTTTAAAATGTTCTTTGATTTAGTCCTAATTCATCTGTTCATATGTTTGTCCTGTGATTTAGGGCTGGTCAGTTATAATGTGTCCGTGTTGGGCAGCTCTAAACCTGCTGTGAAAGTGATGCTCTCTGCAAAGGACGGCAGATGCGTGGCTTCGGCTAACGGTTCCAGAGGAGTGCTCAAAGTCACAGACGTCAACCTCTGGTGGCCGTACCTGATGCACGAAAACCCAGGATACCTTTACTCCATGGAGGTCAGTGAAGTTGAGCTTCTTAAAGATGGGAGTTGTGCTAGTCTTTTCTTCCCTATAGTGACGTATATCTGAGTGAAATGCTTCACGAACAAGAACAAATGTAGGGCGGGGCTTGATTTTGTCAGTGGGAAATTGATTGGATGGTTGTGGTTTGCTATTGGTGGATCTCATTTGAGTGACAGGTTGCTCCGCCCTCGTCATCAGAGAAGAGAACTGCAAGAGGGAGGAGAAGATATTCTGATTCATATGAATGTAAACAAAAATAATGATTATGTTGTCTAGGTGAGTTTAGCGATTTCTCTTTGTTTCACAGGTATTAGAGTGTGAACAAGGTGTTTTAATGGCATTTCTGATTGATACTTCAGTAGAAGAAATGGCAATAGACAATGAGTTCCTATTAGTTAATGTATTAACTATCATTAACAAAGAGCAATACATTTGAAACAGTATTTATTCATCTTTGTTAACCTTAGTTAATAAAACGGCTTATTGTTAGTTCATGTCGTTCCACACCTGTGAGACTTTCGTTCACCTTTGGAGCACAAATGAAAATATTTTTGATGAAATCTGAGAGGTTTCTGTCCCTCCATTGATGGTCTACACAACTAGAGTAATTAATGAAAGGACTTTATACAAATTTTGATTCAAACCCTTTTCAGTGAATTGATTCAAAACTTTGATTCAGTAAATCATGCGAGTAATTTGCAAGCATTAAAAAGTTTTAGTTTCAAATACACTACCAGTCAAAAGTTTACTATTTTTAATGTTTTTGAACAAAGTCTCTTATGCTCATTAAGGCTGCATTTATTTCATAATAAATACAGAAAAAACAATAAAATTGTGAAATATTATTACAATTTAAAATTATGGTTTTCTATTTTAATATACTTTAAATTATAATTTATTCCTGTGATCAAAGCTGGATTTTCAGCATCATTACTCCAGTCTTCAGAGTCACATGATCCTTCAGAAATCATTCTAATATGATGATTTGATGCTCAGTTATTATCAGTGTTGGAAACAGTTGTGCTGCTTAATATTTTTTGGGAACCTGAGATACTTTTTTTCAGGATTCATTGATGAATAAAAGGTTAAAAAGAACAGCATTTATTCAAAATATAAATCATTTCTAACAATATAAATCTTTACTATCACTTTTGATCAATTTAACACATCCGTGCTGAATAAAAGTATTAATTTCTTCCAAAAAAAGAAAGAAAAAAAAAATACTGACCCCAAACTTTTGAACGGTAGTGTATATTGTTACAAAAGATTTCTATTTTAAATACATGCTGATATTTTTTTACTTTTTATTCATCAAAGAATCCTGAAAAAGTATCACAGGTTATAAAATAATATTAAGCAGCACAACTGTTTCCAACATTGATAATAAATCATCATATTAGAATGATTTCTGAAGGATCATGTGACACTGAAGACTGGAGTAATGATGATGAAAATTCAGCTTTGATCACATATAATAAATTATATTTTAAAGAATATTAAAATAGAAAACCATAATGTTAAATTGTAATAATATTTCACAATATTATAGTTTTTTCTCAATTTATTATGAAATAAATGCAGCATTAATGAGCATAAAAGACTTTTGACTGGTACTGTATATGTAGGTAAGTATTGCTGTATGCATTCTTAAAACTTTATGAATCAAACTGTATGAACAACATGTGGTCTGATATGGTTTTGTAGGTTCAGGCCACATCAGAGGATGGACAGACGGATGTTTACACTCTTCCTGTGGGTATTCGTACGGTTCAAGTCACCAGCACGCAGTTTCTCATCAACAACAAGCCGTTCTACTTCCACGGGGTCAACAAGCACGAGGACGCAGACGTGAGTGTCAGCAGAGGGCAGCAAAAACACAATAACTCGGCCTCTTAATGTCAATGCTAAAGAGAACCAGATACAGAAAAAGACATTTATGAGTATAAACTGTCAGTGCCACGTATTGATGACACTAATTAGTAATGTAATTTTTGCCATTGTATGACTTTCTGTCTTCAGTGGAACATGTTTAGCACGTGCTCTTATTCAAGTGAATGAGGTTTAGATGCTGTCAAGCTCTAAAATGGCATAAAAGTACCATAAAGTTTCATAAAGTAGTTTATAAGACTCATGGATTATATTCAGATTCTTCTGAAATCATATGATATTATAAATCATTAAAGCTCTCAATTCTCATTAATGTTTGCACATCTTCACACGTTCTGCATGCTTGAGTTATGTTGAAATGCATCGGTTCTTGTGTGAAGATTACATTGAGATTGAATGAATATGCACATGGTCTCTGCTTTTCTTTTATCATAAACATTAGTATTACCACTCTTTCTATGGAAGAAAGAAAGTCATATGGGTTTGAAACTACATGATTACAGAGTAAACGCTGACAGTATGTTCATTTTAGGGTGTTTTATCGCTTTAAGAGCACAGTTGTGTTTTTAAGCCAAGCATCTGGTTAAACCAGCTGATAGCAGCTATTAACTCAACCACTCTACCCACACGCCCGCATCCTCTCACGGAGTGTTGTTCTTCTGTTATTATAGCTGACGTTTGGTCAAAGTCAAAGTTCATGGATGCACACTGATCCTCATGAATCCTCATAAAATATTAGATTTCATGTTTCAGTGGCACAATTTTGTCAGATACAGTTTTACAATGAGGAAGAATGATACTTAATCCATCTCATTTTATAAAAAAAAAAAAAAAAAAAAATATATATATATATATATATATATATATATATATAAATTAATTAATAAAAATAAATTATATATATATATATATATATATATATATATATATATATATATATATATATATATTTTATTTTATTTTTTAATTAATTTTTTATAATAATAATTAGATGGATTATTTAAATATGTATGTGTAATATATATATATATATATATATATATATATATTTAAATACTTAATCCATCTCATTTTATAAAAAAAAATATATATATATATATATATATATATATATATATATATATATTAAATTAATTAATAAAAAAAAATTATATATATATATATATATATATATATTTAATTTTTTTTAATTAATTTTTTATAATAATAATAATTAGATGGATTATTTAAATATGTATGTGTAAAATATATATATATATATATATATATATATATATATATATATATATATATATATATATATATATATATTTAAATACTTAATCCATCTCATTTTATAAAATATATATATATATATATATATATATATATATATATATAAATTAAATAAAAAAGTAACAAATATATATATATGTTACTTATTTTTTATTTAATTTATTTAATACAATTATTTATTTTATTTATTTATTTATTTTTACTTTTTTTTTTTTTTTAGGCCTGGAAATCAAAATTTCCAGATTTTGGGAAAGCATTATTAAATATTATTAAAGTTATGTCTGTTAATAATATGTAATGTGCCTGAGCTATCAAGAAATAAAATATACAGTTGTAATTTTGACAAATTTTTAGCGAAGGTTAATAAATACTATAACAAATGTATTGTTGATTGGCGGGTTATTAAAGTTAACTAAAACCATTAAAAAAAACACTTGAAATAAAATAAAATCTAAAAGCCTAAACATCTTAATTTTTTGATGTACTAAAAATAACTAAAACTGAAAAAAACAATTATTAAAAACTATATAGAAATATTTAAAAATAAAACCTAATATTATCTCAATGATATTAATATAACACTGGCTCATTGTTATGTAATATAAGTTAATGCATTAACCAGTGTTAACTAATTGAACCTTATTGTAAAGTGTCACACAGATATTTCATATTTCAGTGGAGGCGCACTTTTGTAAGCTTTGTAAGATTTATGATGAATGCCGTCTGTGTCTCAGATCCGGGGGAAAGGCTTCGACTGGCCTCTGATCGTGAAGGATTTTAACCTGATGAAGTGGATGGGAGCCAACTCCTTCCGCACCAGCCACTATCCCTACGCCGAGGAGATCCTGCAGATGGCCGACCGTCACGGCATCGTGGTTATAGACGAGTGTCCTGGAGTGGGCATCAGAGACATGTGAGACGCCGTCCCAACAAATACACAGTAGTTGTACACAGAAACGCAGTGTTGCATCCCTTTTTTTTTCCATTTGTCCATGTCTGACAGGATTCATTTGGTAACACTTTACAATTAGGTCCCAATAGATAATGCATTAACTAACAATGAGCAATGCATTGTGCTATTTTTAATAATCTTTGTTAATGTTAGTTAATAAAAATACAACAGTTCACTGTTCGTTCATATCAGCTCAGGTCCATTAAACAATATATAATAATGTATTAGTAAATGTTGAAAATGAAATATTTATGAACTATTATAGTATTTATTAATATTTTGAATTAGCTCTAAAGCACATATTTTCATTTTAGTTTGTGCTTTATTTTTATTAGTTTTTAAAAATATAGCTTTAATTTGTTTCAGATTTCATTGCAGCTTGATTTCAAATAATGAAAATTATTTTTAATACTTTTAGTTTGTTAACTAATAATATACTATTGTAGTCTTTATTAATATTTTGAATGACACTTTATTTTATGTATTTTCAGTTTTCATTTTAATTTTAGTTTAAGTTTGTCATTTTGTTATGCAATTTTTAATTTTATTTTATTTTTATTCCATTTTAGCTTTTTAATGTTTAATTTTAAATAAGTTTTAGTGCTTAAACTTATTGTAGTTCATTGCCAAGACAACATTTGTAATTTTATCTTGTTTTTTTAAGTTGAAGCTTTTCAAATAACATTCTTTTTTTTTTATTTTTTTTTAGCTATTTTAATTTTACAATTAACAATTTCTAATCATTTTATTTTTAGTTAACAATAATAACTCAAATTTATCCTTAATTATAAAAATATGAACGTGTGTGTGTGTGTGTGTGTGTTGCCTTCAGAAGGAGTTTTGGGAACGCTTCTCTGGCTCATCACCTGATCGTCATGGAGGAGTTGGTCAGACGTGATAAAAACCATGCCTCTGTGGTCATGTGGTCTGTGGCCAATGAGCCTGCATCTGAAATGCCGCCCGCGGGACTCTATTTCAAGTGAGACTAAATCTAAATGATTAATTTAATGGTTTCAGTGGTCGAAAAGCCCTGACCTTATGATGAAGTCTTAAATCTTCATTTAAACGGGTCATGACATGGATTCTTTTTATTATTTTCAAATATTCCTTGAGGTTCACTTATAATACAGTACTATTGGTCGATGTCTTGCTCTGGGGGCGGGCATATGCAAATGTATTTGCCCGTGTGACGTCACGACTCCCGTAATATTCAAATGAGCCATTTTTGGAGCGTGATTAAATAAATGCTTTATTTATAATGAGGAGGACGTTTGAAGCTCTGAAACTTGCAGGATGTTTTAATGCTATAAAGACCTGTTTTATGCCAAATTGATTTTCTCATGTCAGGATCCCTTTAAAAAAGCAAAACTCCTGTTTTCCATGACCTTTAATCAGATGTAATGGTGTGTGTTTTGATGGTGTTTTCTCTGTTCATGTCAAGCTGTTGTTTTGACAGTAATAATGCATCACAATGAGTGTGTTTGTGTGTGATCATGTGTCGAGTCTTGTTCAGCGGGTGTAAAGAATGTCTTCAGGTGGAAACACCTGCTTTGACACTCATTTACATACCTGAGCATCATAAAGAGACGCCACGGGCCGCTGGAAACTTCTCATGGTCTGATGTACGATTCACTGAGTCTCAGCAGCGTTAGCTCTAATGGGTTATTCATTTGCAAATAACATCCATTTGAATTATTAATGCTTTCTAGAACTGCAGCAGCACAATATTAAACTCAATGCCGTGATGTTAATGTTCCTTCTGTCTGCATCACTGACGTTTGACTAGTTTCTTGTTCATGTTCCTGTGGTCATGGAAAATCTGGAAATGCTAAAAAAATGTTTTATATAAAAATTGAATAAAATGAGTAATAAGTAAAAAATAATATAAATTAGATCATTCAAATAAATAAATAATAAATACATTTTCAAATTACTTTGCTAACACTTTACAAAAAGGTCACAATAGTTAATAAGTTAATAATAATTATAATTAAAAGTAGTAATAATAATAATAGTTAATAGCTATTTAATAATACATTGGCAAATGTTGAAACATTAACATTAACTAAGATTAATAAATGCTTTAGAAGTATTTTTCATTGTTCATGTTAACTAATGTTAATAAATGTTACTAATAATTGTAATAGATTTATAAATTAAATTTTATATATATATATATATATATATATATATATAAACATATATATATTTATTTATATATATATATATAAATATATATATTTTTTTTTTTTTTTTTTTTAAAGGATTTTTAATTTAATGTATTTTTTAAATTACATTAAAATAAATAATAATAACAATTTTAAATAATTAAATAATTTACCATTAAATAAAATATCACACGTCCTGGAAAAGAAATCAATCCAAATTCATATTTAATCAGCCAGAAATTTCTTGTGGTGACCGATTGTTATGAATTATTTTAAATAATAAAATCAGACATCCTTATGCAATAATCATGAAAGACTGGCAAAGAAGAGTTTGGGACTAAATTCTTGTTCATAGTGTCAGAAATTTTTTCTTGTTGTATTTTTCCGTAGGGAGCTCGTGTCTCATACGAAATCTCTGGATTCCTCCCGGCCGGTCACATACATCACAAACAGTAACTACGCCAGAGATTTAGGGGTGAGACATAAACTACACATTTTATACATTTATTTTTGAGTCATTTGTATGTTGCAAAGTAATAATTCCACACCCGAGTCCCTCCTGACCTTCTTATTTCAGCTGTTTAAACATTTCTTATCTTATATTTCTCTCCATCATGTTGAGTTGAACTACAGTAGATCTGCATCTTTCCCTGAACACTGCAAACACATATGGTAACACTTTAGTATAGGGAACACATATTCACTATTATTCACTACTATATTCACTACTATAACTATGACTTTTCCGTCGATAAACTCCTAATTACTGCTTATTAATAGTTCGTAAGGTAATTAAGTTTAGGTATTTGGTAGGATTAAGAATGTAGAATAAGGTCATGCAGAATAAGGCATTAATATTTGCTTAATAATTACTCATTTTCCACCCTTAGTTACACAGGTTGTTTCTACTGTACCTTTAAGACGCCTAAATGTTCTCTATAACGTTTGTTTTAATTGGCTAACCTTTGTGTATGTGACCAGAGTGATTCAGTTTTGATAAATGGGAGTATGTCACATGATTGTCCCCTTTACCATGTGATAAATGCTGTTTGTGTTGACCGGTTCTCCTCCTCAGGCCCCGTATGTGGACGTTATTTGTGTAAACAGCTATTTCTCGTGGTACCATGACCCGGGTCACACAGAGGTCATCAGTCTTCAGCTCACCACTCAGTTTGATAACTGGTATGGGAAATACCAGAAGCCCATAATCCAGAGCGAGTACGGAGCGGACGTCGTGCCCGGCCTACACAGTGTAAGTCCACAAATAAAAACGAACGTTTCATTAAAGGTTTCATTTGAACTTCGTTCACTAGATATTATTATTTATATACTTTTTAATTAATCTTTGCTGTATTCATTTATAGATACATGTATAGACCGAATTCACTAAAGAAATTATGCAAATTAGAACTTTTGTCATCAGAATTTATATTTTATATATATTTATATTTTTTTGTAACTTAGTTAAATATATACATATATTTTTATATTTTTTATTCACTAAAGGAATTATGTATATTAGACCTTATTTATATTTTATATATGACTTATTATTTATATACTTTTTGCTTAGTTAAAAATGTATATGATAAATAGATCTATATATATACAAATATATTTTATTTATTGAAGAAATTATGCAAATTAGATCTTATGTCATAAGAATATATATATATATATTTCTATTTTTTGTAACTTAATTAAATAGATATAGATGCATATAAGACTTTGTGTTATAAAAAATATTTATATTTCATATATATTTACATATGACTTATTTATATACTTTTAACGTAAAAAAATATAATAGATCTATATATACAAATATATTTGATTTATTAAAGTAATTATGCAAATCAGATCTTATCTTAAGAATATATATATATAATATATACTATGTATGTATGTATATATATATATATATATATATATATATATATATATATATATAATCATATATAAATTATGCAAATCAGATATATATATATAATCATATATAAATTATGCAAATCAGATCTTATGTCATAAGAATATTTTATATATATTTAGATATTACTTAATATTTATTTACTTTTTACTTGGTTAAATATATATACACACACCTGTCGTATGCGTGTGTATATAGAGATCTATTTATCATATAGATTTTCATATTTTAAAGTAAAAAGTAAATAAGTAATATCTAAATATATATAAAATATTCTTAGAACATAAGATCTGATTTGCATAATTTATATATGATTTACTTGATATAGATATGAGAGATTTTTTATTTGGATTTTTTTTTTTTTTACTTTGTATATATAATTATATATATAATATATAGTAAGAAGTAATGCAAAGTACAGTTTCATTGTTGCAAAAAATATTTATGCCTGTTTTAAATTGTTTTTTCAATTTAGCCACCACTGACCGGTGTGGGAAAACTCACCCTGTTTTCTCATGTGTTTGTTGTCCTGCAGGATCCACCCATGATGTTCACAGAAGAGTATCAGAGGACGGTCCTGCAGAACTACCACAACGTGTTTGACCAGAAGAGGAAGGAGTTCGTCATCGGAGAGCTGATCTGGAACTTTGCTGACTTCATGACGGCTCAAAGTAGGAAATACTCGCAGCCTTTTCCTTTTGATCCGAAAGTTTTTCTGGAACACATTAACTAGCATACTGTTCACTCATGCACGCTTTTGATAAGAGAATGAAAACGTGTCAGATGGATCGCTGGTTATCAGCACGTCCGCATGGAATCGGCACACTTTATTTGCACATTTTCATGCAACTTGTAGTTTTGAAATTTAAGGAAAGTATCCACAGGGTCCCTTCAGGTCCTTAAAAAATCTTAAATTCAGTTTGATCGAATTAAACGCCATAACAAGTCTTAAATATCATCATAAATGAAGTAAGAAAAATCTTAATTATCAAATTTGGGGACAGAAAAATTGGAAACGTGATATAGCTTAATATGATTGATTGTTAAACTGTTGATTATTACACTCTGTGTAAAAAATGTATTTAAATACAAAATATATGATTTTGAAAATGCGAAAAAAAATATTTTATGCAACAAATATATGGGTGTGTGTATGTAATATATATGGAAAAAATAATAACATTGTTAAAGGTTTCTTGAGTATCAAATCATCATATCAGAATGATTTCTGAAGGATCATGTGACACTGAAGACTGGAGTAATGATGCTGAAAATTCAGCTTTGCATCACAGAAATAAATTATATTTTACTATATATTCACATAGAAAACAGTTATTTCAAATTCTAATAATATTTCACAATATTGCTGTTTTTATTGTATTTTTGATCAAATAAATGCAGCCTTGGTGAGCAGAAGAGATTTCTTTCAAAACATTTAAAAAATCGTACCAACCCCACTTCTGAACATTAGTGTATGTATAGATATATATATATAATTTATCATTTTGACAACTTCCTTCCCTTTAAAAATGGTTAAAAGACTGAAATGTGAGGTTTATCATGTTGTAATGCTTTTCGTTTTTCTCAAAACTGCATTTATTTGAACTGCGTTATTTTTACAGTAATTTTACGCTTTAGGATGTTCTCATAGACATTGCTCTTCCCCACCCATAGGGTTTAATTTGATTTAAAAAGGTCATAAAAAGCCTTCAAAGCCCTGCAGATCCCCTGATCCCTTCATCTCTCTCTGTCTGCAGCCATCGCTCGAGTGGTCGGGAATAAGAAAGGAGTCTTCACTCGGCAGCGGCAGCCCAAAGCCGGAGCGTTTCTCCTGCGGGAGCGATACTGGAGGATCGCCAACGAGACAGGTGTGCTGCCCACCTGGGCCAGGTATCCCTGCCAGTGAGCGGATTAACTGCTTCCTGTGTACGCTGGGAAACAGGAAGAGCAGTGGAAATGGCGTGCCTTATACTTCCTACACTATGACAATCACACAGATCCTTCTGCTCATATGTGATCACATCTGCTCGAATGCTGTGATTGTGTGATGAATCCATGTGATCTTTGCAAAGACTCTCAACTTTTAATTGCAAATGTTCATGTTACTGAAACACAGCAACACCTTTAAACTGGAATTTTTTTGTTAATTTTTTTATTAAACTGGAACAGGAAGTGCCCTGTGCAGGCGTTCGGCCTCTGGGAATGATATTGTGAATGTTTGCAATGATTTCAAACGAGTTGTCTGTGTGCGAGTGACCAGTGTTGTGTTGATTTGTATGACAGTAGCTTCGAAACCCTTGCGAATCGTTTGTTTCGAACCAGTGATTCAGAGTGTGTATCAAACTACCAAAGTCATGTGATTTCAGTAAACAAGGTTTCGAAACATTTACAAATTTTAGTGGTTCACCACTAGGATGATCTCTCTTAACCATAGACTGAACCCACAAACCAGTGTCTATATATGGTTTTTAGAAATTTGATGACATTTTTAATGACACATTTGTGTATTAAAAAGGAAAAGTTTGAGTTCTTGGCCTGATTAACCAAGCTCTCCATCAAACAAACTCTACAATTTAATAAAATAACACATATTATACAGATAAATAAAACAAAAACAAATAAAACATTTGCAGTTGGTTTGTTAAAGGTGTTTTGTTGCATTTCCACTGTTTTGATCAGCAGGGGTCACCATTGAGTGGCATTTCAGTTAATTATTTTGCGAAGTGATTCAAAGTTTCGCAATGCTTCGTTTGTCCCATCACTAGTTAAATGGTCGATGATCGCGTTAGCTTACATGAGCGTAAACAATCGCTTGTTTCTGCTTCTTCTTTACCTGTGTTTTGATCCGGAGATTCTGTACTCTTTCAGAAGATGTGTAATAGCGCCCCCTAACGTATAACACTGAAAACATGGATTGCCTGAAAATTCCGTCAATGGCAGGGAAAGAGTTAATTACTTTATAATGAGTAATTCAATGAGTCCTTTGTTTTGTGGACATTCCAAGCCTTTCCAGCAATGTCATCAAAATAAACAACATTCCACAAGAAACTTCCTGAGATTATGGATGTTCATGTTATTGCCATCAGATACTCATCTGTTTCCTAGATTCAGTTCAGATTCATTTATAGACAACTTTATGCTCGAAGAGTGTCAGCAGACAAACATCTTCCTCGGTTCAGACTTGGATAAGATTATCATATAATAAACAGCAAGAATGATCATTTATGTTGGGTTGACAGCTGTTGTTGTACTTGTATGAGGTTTCAATTCTACTGAACACGATTTAAACTACATCTGACAGGTTGATGGAGGCATCAAAAAATCTACCATTTGTTATTTTTCTTCAGTGTTTCCAGAAACTGTCTCCAGCTGTTTATTGTCCAGTGTTAATGCAGCGTGTGCTTCATTACACAACATACTGCGATGCAACATTGCTGTAAAGTGTTTCCATGGGAACTGCTTTACTTCCTGCTAGTTTTTAAGTCTGGAAAGGATGTTTAATTAGTAGACGGAGGAAGTCTGAGACCATGATAAATGTAAATATACACTCTGGCTCAAATGCATAATCACAAGACTGAAAGGGATAGTTCACCCTAAAATGAAAGTTAATTCATCATTAAAAAAAAGATCCTGCTCGCACTTGTCCATATGATGGCAGTGAATAGCTACCAGAAAAAGCTCAAGTTGTGAGAAATCAAATCGCTTTGTATGATGAACAGATTGATTTTAGGCTTTGATTCACATATAAACATTGATCAGAATGAAGCACATCGGTTCTTGCACGTCAAGCAATCAAGCTTGAGCTTCCGTTTACCACAACTGATGTGTGAGTTGATGAATGTTTATTTGTGAATAAAAGCCTAAATCTGTACATCATACAACCCGAATTCCAGTAATGTTGGGACATTTTTTTTTTTAAATTTGAATAAAATAAAAACTAAAAGACTTTCAAATCACATGAGCCAATATTTTATGCACAATAGAACATGTTTGAATTGAGAAATTTTACACTTTTATCCACTAAATGAGCTCATTTCAAATTTGATGGTCTCAAAAAAGTTGGCACGGGGGCAACAAATGCCTGAAAAAGCAAGAAATTTGAAAAAAATTAGCTGGGAGAACATCTAGCAACTAATTAAGTTAATTGATATCATGTCTGTAACATGATTTTTCTTAGAGGGATGTCTTAGAGAGGCAGAGGCTCTCAGAAGTAAATATGGGCAGAGCTGTGAAAGAGTGCGTAAAAAGATTGTGGAAAACAATGTTCCTCAACGTCAAATTGCAAAAGCTTCTACAGTGCATAACATCATCAAAAGATTCAGAGAAACTGGAGAAATCTCTGTGCATAATGGACAAGGCCGAAGAACTTTACTGGATGCCCGTGGTCTTCAGGCCCTCAGATGACACTGCATCACTCATCAGCATGATTGTGTCAATGACATTACTAAATGGGTCCAGGAACTCTTCCAGAAACCACTGTCAGTAAACACAATCCGCCGTGCCATCTGCAGATGCCAACTAAAGCTCTGTTATGCAGAAAGGAAGCCATATGTGAACATGGTCCAGAAGCGCCGTCGTGTCCTGTTGTCCAAGGCTCATTTAAAATGGACTGTTTCAAAGTGTTCAATGGTCAGACGAGTCCAAATTTGACATTGTTGTTGGAAATCGCGGATGCCGTGTCCGCCGGGCTGAAGAGAAGGGAGCGTGTTATCAGTGTTCAGTTCAAAATCCAGTATCTCTGATGGTATAGGGGTGCATAAGTACGGTTGGGCAGCTTGCATGTTTTGGAAGGCACTATGAATGCTGAAAGGTATATAAAGGTTTTAGAGCAACATATGCTCCCCTCCAGACGACGTCTATTTCAGGGAAGGTCTTCTGTATTTGTGTATATCTTGTGTAATGCAGCTATTACAACAGCATGGCCACAAACTCTTCAGCAGCTGGAAACCTATATCAGGCAAGAATGGGACCAAATTCCAACTCCAAAACTCCAGAAACTCATAACCTCGGTGCCCAGACATCTTCACACTGTTTTGAAAAGAAGAGGAGAAGCTACAGCATGGTAAACATGCTCCCGTCCCAACTATTTTGAGACCTGTGGCCAGCATCAAATTTAAAATGAACTCATTTTGTGCATAAAATTGTAAAATTTCTCAGTTTAAACATTTATGTTCTATTGTGAATAAAATATTGGCTCATGGGATTTTAAAGTCTTTTAGTTTTCATTTTATTCAATTAAAAAAAACGTCCCAACATTTCCAGAATTCGGGTTGTATAAAGTGATCGAGTCTCTTCAGAAAATTTTGACTAAACCGCTCAATTCACATGGATTAGTTTTATGATCTCTTTATGAATTTTTTTAAGCGTCAACATGGTAGTTGTGTGTCAGTGAAGGGACCGAAATCTCTCAGATTTCATCAAAAAGATCTTCATTTGTGTTCAGAAGATGAATGAAAGTCTTATGGGTTGGGAACAACATGAGGGAGAGTAATTAATGACAACATTTTAATTTTTGGGTGAACTAACCCTTTAAATTAAAAAAAAAAAAAAGTACTTTATGTATTTAATCTCACTTTATTTCTTTGCTGCTGATCTTTGATGAACCAATTCAGCCATATCAATAAGCAAAAAATGGTTTTAGATTAACAATAATTAAAATACAATGGGAAATGTGTTTAAGTAAAAGTTTTGCTTTCTTCTTCTGCAATCCAGAGTGGATCGATATTAGTAATAGTAGTAAATGAACAATAAACTAGGTCAATAGAACGTATTTTAACATCATAAATCGTATTTTACCTTTAAAAATAGTTTATTTACTGGTATTGATAGTTCCATAACATCCATGGAAGCACTAAAGGTTCTTTATAGTGGAAAAAACATTATTTATATTATTAAAATGTTCTTTACAATAAGAAAAAAAAAAAAAAAATGTTCTTTTAAGAATATTCACTGAAAATTTCTTTAGGGAAGCAAAAAATGGTTCTTCTATGGCATTGCTGCTAAAAACCCATTTGGAACCTTTATTTTTAAGAGCGCAAACATAGTTTATGTCAGTTCTCAACAGTTTAGCCAATCATTTTTCTCACAAGGACAGAGGTCAAAGGACAAAAGGGGTCAAAGACGTCTGGGGGAATGTTTTAATGGCAGATCAAATCCACAAAACAACGACACGCGTTAATGTTCACTGCAGTGTCTCCTCCAGCTGATTCCCAGACACAGATCTCACAAAATGGAATTCGTCCAATGTTCTTCTGCGTTCTCCATAACACGTAATCCATGTAGGAAAATACAGCATTTTTTTTTTAACTTAAATTCATATTTGGCAAATACAGAAGCAAACCGAAACAGTTTATTTTCCACAAAAGAAATACCCCAAAAAGGTACGTTCAAAATAAAAACTGACGCCAAACATGGAATCTCCGATCCGTCCACTTCTCATTTCTGTTTATCTACTAAAATATGCTATAACGTTAACAGTCTGTACATCTACAGGGGCTCGTCGCCCCAACAATTACATCAGGAAACAAAAAGCAGAAAGAAAAAAATGCTATCTGAAAGTCACATTGTACAATTCTCAGGACTGACGTGGTGTGTTTGCAGAAAACATCAGAAATAATACAAAGAAGAGTGAAGGAACAACCAAATCACTCAGACACATTTGGATTTGGGTTTACAGTGTTTTTTGCTTTTATAACAGTGAGACATTGAGTTAAGGATACTGGTTATGAGACATTATCGAGATATTTCAAAGATCACCGATCTAAACTTACCCACAAGAGAGGCAAGACTTTAACCAAACCGCTTCAGAATCGAGGCTGCAGTGACTCCAAACTCCAAGGCCCAGTGGACATACAGAAGGCACTTTTAATGAAATTTAAAGTTATGAAGGCAACCCTTTGTTGTCATTTTTGGGGGGGATCTTGTCATATGAATTGGATTCATTTAAAACAGAGTTTTTTAAGCCTTAGATGTCATCATCTTTAAAGTCAAATATATAAATTTAAAACAGACTATTTACTTTCTTAATGCACGTTCCTGCTCTTTAATGATTCACCAGTGCACATTATCATCAACGTTCGTTATCTTAAAAATAAAGGCTCCACAAGGGGGTTTTCACAGCAATGCCATAGAAGAACCTTTTTTTGGTTCCCAAAGAACCTTTCAGTGCAAAAATATTTAAATATTCTAAAGAACCTACTGTGGAATGGAAAGATTCCGTGGATGTTAAATGGAACCATTGATGCCAATAAAGAACCTTTATTTTTAAGAGTGTATAATAACTTGAAAAGCATATGGAATTACTTTTAAGATCATGTCATCTAGATTCCTCAGGCTGTTGGTTAATAAAAATATTAGGGAGAAAACACACAGTCAGGTCCTTTTCACAATCCCTAATCTCTTGACACTGAATAACCCTTTTCTCTCTAAAACACGTCACATTACTCAAGTAAAACGGGTTGCAAAAGGTTTCATGTTGACTTTGATGGGAGAAACTGTTTCTGGCATCAACTTGTCTGCATTGAATATATAAAACCAACAGAACTCACAGACACTAATGTACAAATCTGAACAACTCTTGTGTAACTAACTACGTTTCGATTTGTTCGCTCTGACCGTTGAGCTCAGGTTTGGCTGGTAACGCTTTACGGAGATTTATAAGTTTTGCTTCACAAAAGCATCATCAGTGCTCCTCAATACAAGGTTTCCAATGAAAGAAAGGTCAATAAATTAAACCAACTGGTCAAAGAATAACTCAACACCACCAAGCCATAGACTTTAGTTTGGGTAGATACCATTTTTAAATTCATGTGAATGAACAAGACTGTGAGGGATAAAAATACAGATTTTGTATTTCCAGAAAACAAAGAAAAAGAAAGTATTTTCAATGTTTTGAACAATCAACATCCATCCATCACAACCTTATTTTCATTCACACACTCTAAATGCTGGGTTAAAAACAACCCAAGTTGGATTGAAAATGGACAAACCCAGCAGTTATTGGGTTAAATGTTTGACCCAACCTGCTGGGTAGGTTTATTTAACCCAACTAATGTTTAAAAATGACTATATGGCTCCCTTAAAATGAACCCGAAATTAAAAATCAGACATAATTACTAGAGGCAACGGTAATAATCAAAAGGTGAATATTTAATAAATGTTCATTTATTAAAAATATTAAAAATGTTAATTTCCAATTTCCAAGCAAGCAATATAGTAAACTTTAAACAATAATTGAGTTAAATAAAACTATCCAGCAGGTTGGGTCAAACATTTAACCCAATAACCGCTGGGTTTGTCCATTTCCAACCCAACTTGGGTTGTTTTTAACCAGCATTTAGAGTGCAAACTCACTAAACTAATTCAGCTGGGTGTTTATCTTAACTTCACATTAACACAAAGCACCTGATGGCCGTTCGAAAACTGAAATTAGCTCAACGTCACCAGAAAACGTTGACTTGTGCAATACTGGATTGGATAGTTGGTAAATTCAGATAAAGTTTTCATTGTGAGAACCAACAAAATAATGACTTTCAGCGTCCAACACGACAGCACAGGAGATTGTGGATCCGACATTTTTTTTTTTTTTACTCTAAATGAACTAAAACCTGCATATGTGGACAATAATGTATGTCGCAACTATCCCAACAGCTGGAGACAAATACTGAGAGGTAGAGGTGGGCGGACAGAGAATTGTGAGTACTTGTAATTTTGTAGGAAGGTCAAGGGCGATGGCAGGCTGAGGGGTTTATGGGTAACAAATTACACTACAGTAGATGCATCTCACGTGATGTCAGTCGTGCTACAACGTGAACACAAAAGTAATAAACTATAGCATGTAGTATAATGGACTTAAAAAAGACATGTTGATGGAAAATAAAGCTAAAAACTCAAGCACAAAGGGTGGAAACCTGGGAGAGTTTGAAATCTCTCAAAGTGTCTATTTACTCTAACTCCATAAGGAACACTAGTGTACTTATGAAACCAGTAATACATGTAGAAGTAGTTAACTCAAAGCTGACATCTCCAGGAACACACTGGTCTTCTCAATCAGAATATGTTGGGATTTCCACAATTATGAGTCTCTGAATGAGTTTCGTAAAATTTTATGAAAATGCAGGTCTTTGACATAATAAGAAGACCTAAACTTCAGCAATACATGGGTAGCTAAAGTGTTAGTTCACCCAAAAATGAAAAACTTTACATTTACTCTCCCTGACGTCATTCATTCATCTTCAAAACACAAATTTCTGTCCCTTCATTGACAGCCCACGCAACTTTGACACTTCAAAAAGTGCATAAAGAGATTGTAAAACTAAACCATATGAATTCAGAGGTTTAGTCCAAATGTTCTGACGAGACTCGATCGCTTTATATGATGAGCAGATTGAATTCAGGCTTTTATTCACATATAAACACTGATCACAATGAAGCACATCGGTTCTTGCATGTCAAGCAATTATGATTGAATGTCTGTTTATGAATGTTTATGTGTGAATAGAAGCCTAAATTCAATCTGTTCATCATATAAAGCGATTGAGTCTCGTCAGAACATTTGGACTAAACCTCTGAATTCATATGGTTTAGTTTTACAATCTCTTTATGAACTTTTTGAAGCGTCAAAGTGTGTCAATGAATGGGCAGAAAGCTCTCAGATTTCATCAAAAAGATCTTCATTTGTATTTTGAAGATGAACAAAGGTCTTACGGGTGTGGAATAACGTGAGGGAGAGTAAATTATGACAGAATTGTCATTTTTGGGTGAACTAACCCTTTAAGGATTAATGTCATATAAATTTGGCAAGAGAATACAGAGTGAATTAATGCATCGATTTGGTACACGAGCGCTGGCAGAGAAATAAATAATTCTCGAGACGACCACTGGAAAGATTGTGGTCATTCATCTCATAATTACAGTAATTCCAACATGACATAAATGCAGCATTTAATCTGGATCAAGACCCCCACATGATGAGCACAACGCTGTAACGCTTGCATGAAGAATAACTCGCACAATCGCTGCTGAAAGCACTCATTGGTAGTGACGGACATGCCGTGGATTGGGAATTTTTAATGTTTTTAACGGTAAAACACAAACTAGTCTGGAATATTGCTTTGCGGCAGCTATTTACAGGACTGCGAAACAAACAAATAAAAAAGTAGTCACAGACAAATCTGATCTACACATACAGCTCACATTCTTGCGTGTTTTATGAGTGGTCCTCTTCCAAAACAATAAAAAAAAACCTGTAAACATAAAAAATTACACTTTATTTGTCGTGGAATCATCTCTGCGAGCAGAACATTAGCCTCATGATCGTTCGTGTTTACCCTTTATAAACCTTTAAATTCAGTCCCGCTGGAATCAGCTGCTCCCAAAGAGCACCGACTTTCCCAGTGGATTCAAGTAAACAGAATTTCTCACATTGTTTTCTCCATTATTTTATTCCTCAGGGAAAGGACACCTTCTTCCGTTTGTACTGACTGGAAGTTTCCTAAGTGCTTTCTGACTGCTCTTTCTCTTTCTCTATCTCTCTCTCTCTCTCTCTCTCTCTCGATCAAAGCGCAAACCTCATTTTCATCTCAGGGAACAATGAAAACCAACAAGAAATCAAAACGGACAAAGATTTGTGTTTCTTTTTTCCAATCCTTCCAATAAACCTGTGATCTGTGGCCCCTAAAGTTACACGTTTTCTTTTCCTTGTTTAATTTTTTGTTTCGTTTTAACACACACACACAACAGAATGAACATTTGTTTGGAAGCAAGGTCTCCTGGTGGCAAGTCACAAATTTTCAGAGGTCACATTTTCCCCACGTGTTGGATGATTTGTTATCCTTCTACACTTGCTGTTGTTGTGTGTCTAGTCCCGCTTGGCTTGGAGCTGCTGCTTCCAGGCCTCGTTCAAGTAAACCAGTCGCTTGTAGTTGAGCACAAACAGGATGAAGTTCAGTAGGTATGTGGTGACGCAGATGAAGCAGAAGTCCTTAAGGACGAAGTAGAGGATGTAGCCCAGGTACAGGGAGCCCATCACTGACGCGATGGAGGTGGTCATGAGAATCAGAGCGGCCATCGCACTGGCCGTCAAACCTGCGCGCGCACACACACACACACACACACACACACAGAGCAATTAATGCACTGAAGTAGCAACAGCACTGTCAACACTAGAGTTCAACTGCATTAAACACATCAATAACCTTCAGACATGATGCCATGTATAGTGGTGTGAAAATATGAAGATAATAATAAAAATGCAACATGCAATAATAAATCCACCTACAATATTACAAAATCAACTACATAAAATCCCTTTTTTAGTTTATTTTATGTTAATTCTTCCTTTTTGTAGTTAAAGATTGTAGTTATACTGTATATAAGTGCTGTCAAATTGATTAATCTAACATTGAAGTTTGTGTTTACATAATGTAGGTTATATATATATATAGTTGTTTCATCTGCTCACCAAGGCTACATTTATTTAATTAAAAATACAGTAAAAAAAGTAATATTGTGAAATATTATTACAATTTACAATCACTGTTTTCTATTTGAATATATTTGACAAAGTAATTTATTCCTGTGATCAAAGCTGAATTTTCAGCATCATTACTCCAGTCTTCAGTGTCACATGATCCTTCAGAAATCTTTCTAATATGCTGATTTGCTGCTCAAGAAACATTTAATGTGTACAATTGTACAAAATATTTGTGTACAATATTTTTCTTCAGGATTATTTGATGAATAGAAAGTTCAAAAGAACAGTGTTTATCTGAAATCTAATCTTTTGTAACATTATAAATGTCTTTACTGCCACTTTTGATTGATTTAATGCATCCTTGCTGAATAAAAGTATTCATTTCTTTAATTTCTTTTAAAAAAAAATAAAAATAAAAATTCTTACTGACCCCAAACTTTTGAACGGTAGTGTATAATGCTACAGAAGCTTTGTATTTCAGATAAATGCTGTTCTTTTGAACTTTCTATTCATCAAGGAATTCTGAAAAAAAAAGTACACAACTGTTTTCAACATTGAAAATAATCATAAATGTTTCTTGAGCAGCAGATCATCATATTAGAATGATTTCTGAAGGATCATGTGACACTGAAGACTGGAGTAACGATGCTGAAAATTCAGCTTTGCATCACAGAAAATAAATTACTTTGTCAAATATATTTAAATAGTACACAGTTATTTTAAATTGTAATAATATTTCACAATATTACTGTTTTACTGCATTTTTAATTAAATAAATGTAGCCTTGGTGAGCAGACGCAACTTCTTTTAAAAACATTAAAAATCTTAGTGGTTCCAAACATATACATATATACATATACATATACATATACATATATATATATATATATATATATATATATACATATATACATATACATATACATATACATATATATATATATATATATATATAATACACATATGTGGGTCAAAGACATTTAGATGTCCGTGTCAGTACAAATTTACAAAAGTGATTTTATATTATACATAGAAAGCACATTAAATGCAGATAAAAGGTCTACTTTTAAGGTTTCAAATGAGTTTTGGGAAAATAAAATGTCAAAATGTGGGTGAAAAAAAAAATGTTCCATTGTCATTCAGTGTAACACTTATATTTATGTAAAAATTGAAACAACATAAAAGAATTAGTGAGAATACTAAATTTTATTGCATTTTAAATTAGTAAAAAATTCTTGCTAACAAAAGGGCAAAGCCTAGGAGAGTGGCAAAGTTTAAATATGTAAAATTATAAGTAATTAGCATTTGGGGTAAATGGCGTAAATAGATTTTTTGTTGTAAATATCCCTGACATTTTAGTGGGTATCTTCTGTAAATAATGGTAAAAAATGTATGATTTTTTATTTCATTTTTGCTCAGAAAAAAAATAAAAAAATAAAAACAGGACCCATTTTGATGTATTGAAAAACAACAATTCAAAGCTGTATTTCACTTATTGTTTTGATGCTTGAAAACCCTTTTTCATCTTTGACCCATGTATAATGTGTGTGTAAACAGTATATATACACATATACCCCATGTATAAATATAATTATATACACATATATTATGTAAACAAACTTTTATGTTAGATGTATGCATATATATATATATTTATATATAGTAAAATAAAATGGAAGTAAAACAAAATGAATAATTAACATTTAGAAAAATCAACTGTATAAAATAGTTCAGTTTAATATTTTTAGTTTTTTATTATTATTTTATTGCAATATCAGCATCAATGTCTATATTCATGGCAGAAAAAAAAAACACTTTAAAAATAATAGCAGCAATAATAATAAACAATATAATTCATACAAAATCAACTATATAAAAAATCTTTTAGTTTAATGTTTGATTTAAAAAAAATAAAATAAAAAAAAAACGACTTTCCCAGCTGAAACCTTCATCAAAAACATTAATGAAATTGTCTGGCGAAAGCACTTGCGAGGTGATCATTTGTTTATATGAAGCATATACATTTATTTATTTTTTTTTTGAAAATGGCAGATCGTTTCTCTAGATAAGACTCTTATTCCTCGTCTGGTATCATTTAAAGCTGCACTAAAACTGACATTTTCAACCGTCTGGAGGCCATTAAAGTCCACTATAAGGAGAATAATCCTGGAATGTTTTCATCAAAAACCTTCATTTCTTTTCGACTGAAGAAAGAAGGACATGAACATCTTGGATGACATGGGAGTGAGTAAATTATCAGGAAAATTTTATTTAATTTGAAAGTGAACTAATCCTTTAAGCATTAATAATTTCTTTATAATCACATTGAAATCCAGATCTTGCTAGCGTGTTAGAAAATCCGATCCAAATGTACTCAACTGCTTCACTTGTCACTGCACATGGCGAAACAACGAATACTGAATGAATGACACCTATATTGTCACACAGACTGTTTCTATTTCTGTAACACACAGAGATGCTGCCTATGTAGAGCGTTTCAAATCACTCACTCATGAGGATTCACTGCAGCGAGGGCGATGCTTTAAAAGGTAAGTGCCTTTATAGACATGGCAGCTAAATTGGTTAAGTGTCAAAGAGTGGGAGTGGCTTATGAAGAGGGGGCGTGGCATGTCTCAGGCTTGACCTTTCCCCCACTAATCACCACTCGACCCCTTCAGAAAAGGGAGCGTTTCTTCAGAACAGAGGGCATTCAACACACACACACACACACACACACACACACACACACACACAGGCACAGTCTGGCTATTCATAGTCATGAAATTTCATTAGGGCAGAGCAGGACAAAAAGATCACACATATTAATGCTACAGACAAGGACAGCAGATAGCAAGAACTTCAGACTCGCGTCTGAGATTCGGGTCATGGAGATAAGTGAGATAAAGCAAGATTTTAGGAATTAAAAACATCAAGTGTCTGTTGGTGCAAGGCTACACACGAGTCACGACACAAGGGATCTGTTGCAAAACCTAGTGAGCTGCCTTGCGGTCTACAAAGCATCCTTTAAAGGCCAAGAAATGGACCCTGATAAGAGACTGTTTTGTGTCTAGGTCATCTCCAGAGCTCTTATATCAGTCCTTGATTCAAGACGGACAAAATGCATGCCTCGTATTCGATCATCGCAAAAAAAATTTTTTTAGGTATTTTGGATTTTTTGAAAAACCTTTTTTTTTTTTTTTACTAGTCTTAGGTTTTTGGCTCGATCAGAATCAAACCAGTTCAGCAAGACTCTCTGTAGTCTGATTGTCAATAATTAGCAAAAAAAAAAAAGTTGAAATTTTCCTAATGGGGCGTTGAGAGATGCAACTTGTGCGAATAAATCGCGCTATTCACACATAGTTGGATGCTTGAACATTTTGAGTTTACTCGCTTCATTCAGAATTTGCGTCATAAGAGGTGCTCTCCCTCTCCTTTAAATAGGTGTCCCAGACTCTTCCACTTCTTTCTGCACACTTCCTCTGAATAAACAACTCGTCAGCGGGAAAGTAGTTGTAAAATATGGCGAATAAGCTCAATTTGCCAGCTTTAGCTAGCTTGTAGTCTCATTATATTATATTATATTATATTATATTATATTATATTATATTATATTATATTATATTATATTAATATTTATATTATATATATATAGCGCAAATTGAGTAAAGCCCGTTTTTTACAACTTTCCAGATTGTCTGACCTCCTCACTTACTTTCTTTCAAACAAGATCCTTTTTATTTCGGTTTCTATAAAAGTATGAAGTAGGGCTGTCAAACAATTAATCGCGATTAATCGCATACAAAATAAAAGTTTGAGTTTGCATAATATATGTGTGATTACTGTGTGTAATTAATATGCATATATAAATACACACAAGTTCATGTATATATTTAAGAGAAATATGCTATTTATGTACAAAATATTAGTATTTGTATATAATATAAATTATATTAAAATATAAATAAATACATATATTTGTAAATATTTCT
Organism: Chanodichthys erythropterus; assembly: GCF_024489055.1. Taxonomy (NCBI): domain Eukaryota; kingdom Metazoa; phylum Chordata; class Actinopteri; order Cypriniformes; family Xenocyprididae; genus Chanodichthys; species Chanodichthys erythropterus. Next base: position 51,784,568 of record NC_090233.1, read on the forward strand.
CAAATATATACATGAATCTGTTTGTATTTATATGTACATTATAATTACACACAGTACACCCACATATATTAGGCAAACTTAAACGTTTAGTTTGTATGCAATTAATCGCGATTAATCGTTTGACAGCCCTAGTAGGAAGATGTATCGTACAGCGATGATGATTTTGTCCTCCATTGTTGTTTCAGATTTCTGCCTCCGCTCATAATCACGTCACTACTAGAGCAAGCTCCTGATTGGTTAACGCGGCACGAATTTCCACCTCATTCGCACAAATTACAGTGCAGGATGTCTATTCGCGTCTTTGCATTTACTTACAACATGTAAATCAGTCACGCTTAATGCTTCATTCTATAAATACACAACCCTAGGTCAGATTGACTTGAAAATTGGCATGCGGTGTCTTTGTCCAAGGTGATGGACAAATGAATACACTGATTCATTTGTGCTCCGAAGTTTCCTGAAGCAGTGTTTTGAAATCGGCCATCACTAAATAAGTCGTTATTTTGTTTTTTTGCCGCACCAAAAATATTCTCGTGGCTTTATAATATTAATATTGAACCACTGTACTCACATGAACTGATTTAAATGTGTTTGTAGTACCTTTATGGATCTTGAGAGAGGAAATGTCATTGCTCCCTATGGAGGCCTCACTGAGCCATTGGTTTTCTTTCCATTAGTCTGAAAGACGACGTGTTATGGAAGCAAAATCTCAAAATTGACGAGTGCATGAAAAAACTGTTTTTTCCTGTAGTCTCCTGCCTTAAAATGGAACAAAATTGACTTTGTATTTGCCAAAGCAAACTGGAAGTGTCACAATGCTGTCTTAAAATGCCACCTTAGAAGGCATCTCAGTAGGTTTTGCCATTCGTTTGAGTAATTGAGCCAACAGCCTCTCCATTCATTCACATGCTGATAAGAAAATAAGAAGAGAAACTGCACAGTAAAATGTAAAACCGTTTATAGGAAGAGCAAAACGGTCCATCAGAGATTCAACTGCACGTTGGCATTATGCAAATGTACTGCAATAGTGTGAAGAAAGACTTCAGTGTCCAGTTTTAGAAGCACAATGAACCTGAGGACAGATCAGCAGAGCCAAACACGCAGAAGAACTTGAGTCAGCAAAGCCCACATGACCGCTGAGGAATGAAGCAACGGGACATTGTGAGGCAGACATGCGCGTGGGAATCGGTCAGGATGGTCAGCTAGTCATCCAACAACCGAGTAGCCAATTAGTGAGGCCAACTAGTTTCTGTAGATTTTTTTTTTAGCTTACATTTGTGTGGTGGTTCAAGGGTAATGAAAATATTTCACACTGCCATTATCACACATAACATGCATATCTGTTTGTTTGTGATGTCTATGATAGTTTGCAAAGTAAGATTGTAGTTATTTCAGCAATCTCACAAAAACATGTCCGGATCACATTTCGTTCCCAAAAGCAAAAAGATTTTTTGAAATGGCAACATCATTTTTCATGACAGTTTAGCATATTTTCCTCCAATTACTGTAATGTATTGTAAAACTAATTAAATTTATTTTTCCAAAAGATGAGACTCTCATAACTATAATACAGTATCTTAAAAACTAATAATAAAAATAGTAAAATATTATTAACATACTTTTAATTTAAAATCAACATAAAAGTAGTACATCAAATGTTACTATTATTTATAAATGCTTCAAAATGTTAATAATATATTTTATTTGCATTTTTGAAGGGAATGTGGTTAATTATCATAAATGTATTTTCCAGTTTTGAGGTTGAAATTTGACGGGTTGCATTCGATTCATCCGATCACGTCTGGTGAAGATGACCCAAAACCAGCAAATTATGCATGAAAACGTAATTCTGCAGTGTTATTTTAGTATAATATAGTTTTTAATAATATTTTGAATTAGCTTTTATTTATTTATTTATTTATTTTTTCAGTTTTTATTTTAATTATAGTTTAATTTTTAGTACTTCTGTTATGTTATTTTTTGTTTTAATATTTAGGTTTAGGTTTTAGTTTTAGTTTATTTATTTATTTAGAGTTAGTAATTTTAGTGCTATAACGTAAACTTATTTCAGTTAGTTGCAAAGACAACAATTCTAATATTCATTTAATAACATTTTTCATCAAATATTTTATATTTTATTTTATTTCAGCTTTATATCAATAGTGTGCATTAGCACCCTCTCTCTTTTTTAGCAGAGTTGGTTCTGGAAGTAACTTTTCCATTCATTTTGTCCCATAGGGATTTTTTAAAAAGTCTTTGTTAAAGTGTTACAAGCCATGAACCAAACTAACCAGCTGCGAGGTGAATCACAACACTACACAATTTGATTTTAAGCAAAAAAAGTATTTGTAAATCAGACAAAAATACAAAGGTTCAAGACTGTGTACTAAACGGCTTTAGTGAGGGGAAAGGACTATGAAGCATTGCAAAAAATATATAAAACACGCATACTTAAGTATTTTGAGAGCCTGGAGACATTGACTCAATTTCATCATTCGCAATGCTTCATAGGAGTGGGCGAAGCTAAAGAGTTATTTTGGCGTGTGTTAATTTTTTCAACTATAATTAGTGTAATTTTCTGTGTAATTCTGGTGTAATTGGTGTAATATTCTGCTGTTGAACACTTTTATTAAAAAAAATAAGCTGAAATAATGCAAGTCGACGTCTTCAGCAGAAGCAAATACCATCGATTAACAACCTCGGAGCTCACAGTATGTCTGTTTATAAAGGTTTATAAGTTACCATTCAAAATCAATTTCCCTATGGAGAAAATAAATGGAGTTTTTACATCCAGAACCCAACTGTTGCACTCCATCTTGACACAAATGTTTTAATAGTTTTAGTTACGATAATCCAGACGAGAGGAATGAGAAGCGCAAGAGAAACTGATACAGCAGTAACTCAAACACAGTCAGAGAGGAGACCACCGGAGACTGGCGCACAAGAGTCATGGGGTTAAACTAAGGTTGTGAATGTTTGACCTGTGCGTTATCACTGAAATGCTAAGAGATTTCACCTGTCAGCGGTGACAGACATGGACAAGTGAAGGCGATAACTCAGAGTTCAGTGAGACTGAAAACTTCCTACTATAACCTGAGATGCTTGCACAGTCTCCCTTACAGTATTTTTATCAATCCTGTTTCAGGAAACGATACGAGTTAACATTCATCTTTGGCTGATATCAGACACTGTACACTGCATGTACAGTTCAACTGATGTGAACTATCAGGTGTTTCACAAACAAACCCTGACAGAGACAGGAATGTTATCAATGTTAGTTTCAACACTAGTAAATGTAGTTTAAGGGGCTGGAAACACCATGTGTGTTCTTGTGTTTAAATTATGGCTGCGTAAATCATAATTCAAGATCATTTTGGCTAAGATTGAGATCATGATTATTTGGAAACATCACCTATTTTTATTTTATTGTATTTTTTAATTATTCTTTTATATTTTTACATTTTCTTTTTAACAGCGGATTTCACTGATATTTGAATATAATTAACCTGAATTATTTTTAAATAAATATAAATTAACCATAATATATAATATATACACATTTAAATAAATATTAAAAACAATGAAAACAATTTTTTGAAATCAAAATAAAATGCAGTGATTTCAAGTGCATTAAGGCCTTTAAGCACTTGCATAAAAAGATTTATTTATCAAGCATGTAACCACTTAGATCATAGATGGAAGACCATTTACAGGAAATACAGGCAATTTACCATAGGAAGTATATGGTTATAGCACAAGCTATGTTTGCATGCTTGTTTAGAATCATATGTCGCATGTGCTCGTGAAGTTTTTAGCTTTCGTTTACGATTTATAGGCTTTTGAGTATATTTTGCCACACCCATTTTCTAAATGACCCTGTTATAGCTACCCAAAGGGTACAACTGAACTTTTTTTTGATAATTATTGATCTAGAGAGTCCAGCGGTTTTATTGAGGTTGAGCAAAAAAATCTAAGACAAGTTCGCAAAAGTAGTTTTTTTTTCTCAAATATTAAACAATTTGATTGACAGCAGTGGTTCTTGAGGCAAAATTGTTCAGAATGAGGAGATCTAACATATGATATGCATATTGTGTGTATGTGAGAAACTTTGCTTAAAATACAATCATTTTTAAAATGTGTTATCGCCCCCCAGTGGACAATTTTTCGTTCAAAATTCTCACAAACCTCTAGGGCCACAATTCGAACATGCCTACCAAGCATCATTCCGATCGGCCTCTGTTAACCTTGTCTAATAGGTGCTCAAACTTAACTGGCCGATGGCGGACATGTTTTTTAAGATACACCAATGTCCTCATAGACAATCATGGCACCTTGGACAAAGACAATGCATGCCAATTTTCAAATCAATCAGACTAATAGTTAAGTATAGTAATTTTTAGGTTTTTATCTTGTTATAACACAACCAAGTGGCCAATCGTCACAATTTTTTTTTTATTGTGACCAAAGATTGAGCCCATACACCAGTTTTCAGAGTCTGGTAAAACTCTCTCATTTTGTTCACAAGTTTTACAATCCACTTCAAAACGTTTTGGCAACCCATAAAGACCGTGAATCGAAATTTCAACTTTTTTTTTTATAATTATTGACTATCAGACTCCTGAGAACCTTGCTGCACTGGATTGGTTCAGATCAGACTAGTTCGCAAAAGGTTTTTCAAAAAATCCAAAATATCTGAAAATTTCTGATTGAGCCATTTCATACTTTTGACCGCTATAGCGCCCCCGTCAGGCCAATCGGGGCAAGCCTTGGGGACGATGTAGACGGTGTGAGTACTACCAGCCCTCAAAGTTTCAAACGTCTACAACTTACGGTTTGGTCTGCCCGATCACTTTTACGGGAGAATGCTGATCTTTGAAAATTTTAACAATTACAATTGGATTTTAACGCTATATATACACTTGAACCCCTAATAAGATTGCCTATGTTGTAGTGAACTTCCACAACCTACTAAAAAACTACTAAAAACTATAATATTTACCTTGTTTTCATAATTGTCGGAGGCCAAAATCAAATTTTATTTGTATAGAGTTTTCACAATACACATCGTTTCAAAGCAGCTTTACAGAAAAACATGAAGTTAATGTTTATAATATCTGGTTTATAGTTGCATTTATTGGATAAGAGCTGGGCGATAATATAGTTTACACTTTATACAAGCAATCAAGCAGTTGATATTGCCCTACACGATTATACTGTATGCATGTATCAACTTTATGCACGCAATGACCAAAGACATTCATCAGAGACCAATGGACATGTTAGTTTAATAAAATAATATTTATTATGACATAATTTCCATACTGGTGCATCCCTATAAAGTACTGGTTTATGTAAAACAGTGGCATTAACTGCCGATTAGTGCAGTTTATGATGTTCTTACCTAGTAACAGCTGAAAGACATAAAAGAAAATTCCATAGACACTGTTTGGCTGGTTTACTGCACTGTCGTTCCCAAAAATGGTTCCTAACAGTCCAAATCCTCGACCCCATCTAGAGAGAAGTCGAAAACACAACAGAGAGAAAGAGTAAAGAAGCAGAAGTCGAAAGCAGACAACATGAGAGATGAGAACTAAAAATATATGCTAATATTCCAGCGCTCTGGGTTGCTCTTGGGAGCAAAGACAAATTATGACAGAATATTTGGCCTAAATCAAAACCAATGATCAAAACAGCAGCATATAAAAGGGAACAGTTTCTGTTTATTGGTGCGAACAGATATTTCTGACCCAAATTGTTTGAAATTACATCAACAAAGGAGAAATGTGGTGGTTTCCGGTCACGTCCAATTCCAGCATATGGATGTGACATTTGTAGTCCAAACATGGCAAACATAAATATTGGGTAAAATAGTGCACTTTAACTGAATTATATTTACTACTTTTAAGTATTGAAATTATATCAAGTATATAACAAACGTTTCTTGTGTCCATCATCTTGGAATAAGGTTTTCAACCAAAGCTCATCGTAAAGCATTTTCTAATTGCGACTTTTTATTTCACAATTTATCTCAGTTTATGACTCGCAATTGAGCTTTTTGTCATAATTCTCTGCAAAGAAATTGGCTAAAACAATACAGGGAGTGCAGAATTATTAGGCAAGTTGACTTTCTGATCATATTTTTTTTCCAAGCACATTTTACCAATTCCAATCTACATCAATCTTAATAACTACTATTAATATTGTTTTTAATCATTTATAAGTGATATATAATTGTTCATGAAGGCTGGAAATGAAAAATGCCCTATATTCAGGTGTGCAGAATTATTAGGCAGGTTTTCTTTTACAGATAAAATGAGCCAAGAAAGAGATTTAACTCAGACTGAAAAGTCAAAAATTATTAAATACTCATGAGAAGGACGCAATGCTAATGTAATACTAGAAATTGCAAAGTTAAAGCATGACCATTGGACAGTGAAATGCTCATTGGGTCAGCGGGGTCATACAAAAACAGCTGGAGAAGAAAAGAAATAATTAAGAATTAAGGTGAAGAATTAAGTGTGAAACCATCAGGAACCCTTTAGTCTCCAGCGCCACCATTTCCCAGTACTGAAACCTACCTGGAGTCTTCAGAAGTGTGAGGTGTCAGGATCTCAGAGACTTAGGTTAGGTGAAGTATCCTAAAAAGCGACATGCTCTTAATAAGAATCACAAGCTGAAGTGTTATAAAGTACATGAAGACTGGGTTTTTATAGGCCTTATAGACAGACAGCTTGAGAGTGACTCCTGAAGGACCAGCACCACATCCTCTTGTACCACTGTTTGAAGAATTTATCTTCCAGGATCTGGCAGTAAGGTGTGGGAGTTCACTTTTAGTCCATCTCTTATCCTGAAATGTCCATCTTGCAGAGATGGACTAAATGATCTTCCAAAACTTACTGCCAGATTCTGGAAAATAAATTCTTCAAACAGTGGTACAAGAGGATGTGGTGCTGGTCCTTCAGGAGTCACTCTCAAGCTGTCTGTCTATAAGGCCTATAAAAACCCAGTCTTCATGTATTTTATAACACTTCAGCTTGTGATTCTTATTAAGAGCGGGTCATTTTTTAGGATTCTTCACCTATCCTAAGTCTCTGAGATCCTGACACCTCACACTTCTGAAGACTCCAGGTAGGTTTCAGTACTGGGAAATGGTGGTGCTGGAGACTAAAGGGTTCCTGATGGTTTCACACTTAATTCTTCACCTTAATTCTTAATTATTTTGCAGTTAACGTGTCTTTTCTTCTCCAGCTGTTTTTGTATGACCCCGCTGACCCAATGAGCATTTCACTGTCCAATGGTCATGCTTTAACTTTGCAATTTCTAGTATTACATTAGTATAGCGTCCTTCTCATGAGTATTTAATAATTTTTGACTTTTATGTCTGAGTTAAATCTCTTTTTTGGCTCATTTTATCTGTAAAAGAAAACCTGCCTAATAATTCTGCACACCTGAATATAGGGCATTTTTCATTTCCAGCCTTCATGAACAATTATATATCACTTATAAATGATTAAAAACAATATTAATAGTAGTTATTAAGATTGATGTGGATTGGAATTGGTAAAATGTGCTTGGAAAAAAAATATGATCAGAAAATCAACTTGCCTAATAATTCTGCACTCCCTGTATCAATAAGGCAAAATAATCATGTTGGACCTTCATGTTGTCTGACTATCACAAAACAAAACTCATTTCAGCATTATACAGTAAAATAAAGAGCTAAAAGGTAAACAACTTAAAGGGATACTTGCAAAATGAGCTTTCAATAAAACTTGGCTGCCTATACAATAGAAAGGCGAAAATGTTTGATGTTGGTGCTACTTGACTAGAGAAAACTCTAGGTTAGTTTTCTTCCCTTTTGCCAAATAGATAGACAAACTTCAGCACCCATAATGCACTGGGCATGTTGACGTCTGAGGCAACTCCCACCAGTCTGCTATGGATACACTTCCCAGAGTCAAATACCGCCTTGCTTTAGTAGGAAATACTTCTTCGCAAACTTTTAGTCATAATGGTGTCGACTTGTATTGTTCCCAAATGCAAAAAAATCAAAGAGTAAATGTTTAGTGGGAGCAAGCTACTTTCTATTTCAAGTGAAATAGAGCTGCATGATTCAATGACATATTAAGTCAATTGTCACCACCTAGTGGCGTAACGATGTAATTGATGGAATCGTCATTTGAAGCACCAAGCTACTTCTAAACGAAGTTACTCTATTTGTATCGCTTCTGTAGACATCAGTGTTTATATCCAAACTATAAACTTTTATCCCAGTACATCTGTGATCATTTGAATATTTGTAAGACAGAAATAAAAAAAAACTTTTGCTGACAAACAAGAATTTCTTGGTCCATGTAACACGGACAATGAGTAAACATTGTTCATTTACAAATGCTACCAAAGGCGGGTTGAAAACATAGCAACCGGATTCCAATTATGGCTGACAAAGTGTAGAACTTGAGTCTGATTCTTATATTGGTCTGTCTAAGTGTTTGAAAATCCTGAAACCTTTTCTGTAATCTAACCCTGAAGAGGAAGAAGGTGAGTAACACAACACTGTAGAGCAGCTTCTGCTTCATAACTTCCTGCCAACAGATTCGTCAAAGATTGAACCATGCCAAACACCTGAGGTCATGCCAAATCTCTTCCATATGTCCCATCATTCCCAGTCAAAGACGCATGAATAATAAAGCCGTACAATCATGATTCTGTTTCTAACAATATTGCATCAAAGCTTCATTGTGTCGATTCCTAGCAGGCAAGGTCTGTATATCAGACATGCATAATAAATTCTTCACTTTTACAAGACTCACCAACATACTCCCAAAACATAATTTGTCACATCAGGCTAGTTATTTTAGTTTGTAAAGTTTTAAATATGGATATTTTTCTTACAAAATCCTATCGCTTTGCTTCAGAAGGCCTTTATTAACTCCCTGGAGTTGTATGGATTACTTGTATGATAGACAAGATTGTGTTCATCTGAAAGAAAATAGTCATATACACCTAGGATGGCTTGAGAGTGAGTAAATTATGGGATAATTTTCTTTTTAGGGTGAACTAACCCTTTATAAGTTCACTTGGGGAAAAAAAGCCATCATGAAGCGAAACCCCCTCATGAAAAAAGAAACTGTGACAATGAACGCTTATCAGGATCAACTAAACGCCCGGTTTTCAAAAGTATGTGAAGTATTTGAGGTTCAAGGCATAAACCAAGAGTTTTACACACTGGTCTGTTATTGTAGGGGCATTAAATGTCCACGCCCCTAAACATGACGCTGAACAAAAACTGTGATTGGTTGCTTTACATGTCAGTCAGGCGGCTTTTTCAGTGGTTCTTGGCCAATTTAAGCTGCTATGAAACCCAGACCTTCTGCCGTCTGGCTACACGTCTATAAAGATTCGTACATTACTGTTAAAAATCAATTTCCCTATGGAGAAAATAAGTAGGATGTTTACTTCCATAACACAATTGTTTCTCTCTATAAATCAAATTCTGATACAATACATGCACCACTTACAGCACAAATTACCATCATTCTCCTGCAGAAATACTTTCACAAACCTTTAGACAGCAGCGCAGTCAAGACTCAATGATCATCAGTGTTTCCCAATGGAGTGACTGATTAATTAGTGGTGAAACATAGCAAAAGATCTTGATCAACTAAAGCCATCTAATCATCTGAAGTCGGTTCTGCTGCACAATAAAGACTTGCTGGTTCCCTTTAAGAGCGAGACCTTAAGCCTGATTATGTAACATTCCCGAAAACCTTCACCCGGCTGGGGTTTTGTTTGGTTGTTTTCTCTGCTGAACGCCCGGGACGTCCCTCTGAGCAAACAACGCAATCACCATAGACAATTTAATAGATTTAGACATGCACAGCTTTTGTATCCCTTCAACTACACTTGATGGTAATAACATAAGTGACCATAATGTATAATACTGTCCTATTTATCTCCGTGATGAGTGGGCACATCTACAGATTCACAGATAAAGAAGGAAACTATTAATACCAGATCTGCAAGACACATGAAGCACATCCAAAGCAGTACTGTCAGTCTCCTGTCATCTCAATAAGTGAAAGATCAAAAAAATCATCCACTAGGACAGCTGATCTATGCTGATATGATCTTGGTAAGCATGTGATTTGTTTTCCATCTGCGTTTCATCAAATGATGTTTTCCTGAAAGTGTGTCAGTGTGTGGAAACTTCACATGACTGTCCTGACAACCACATTTTTCCCTTTAAGCTCAACAAGTTGCTTGAAAGAAGTGAGCTTATTGTTGAATCAACAGGTAAAACAAAACTTCTTTAGCAAAAAAAAAAAAAACTAAAATCTGGACCTGGATATAAACTAAAAAAATATACAAATCATTTACATGCATGCAAAAATTACTATTTTATTCCAGAATCGATATTAATTCATATTAAATTGCTTTATTTTAGTCCTTGCTTATAGACGAGGCGGAGGAAAGTTACCTCTTTTATTTCAGCAGAGGGCAGGGCTCGAAAATAAGGACTGCCGTTGGCATAAACATCGCTCGGGACAGATGACGCAATCGGGCCAGCGCTGCATCACAAAAGTTTATCATTTGCACATGTTTTTAAGCTTTGAAAATTTAAATATTCAAGTGCAAGAAAACACAAAAGATAACTCAATTCAATAGCGTGAAGTTTTGTGCGCACGCATCCGAAGTGTGCACCCAGAAAGCCGCTTCTCAGACAGCGTCCAAATGCTGAATTGAGCTTTTTCACTTCTTCTTGCGCTTGAAAAGACACATTCACACAAAATTACATCCTTGTAAACAACTTCTGGTATATCTTAAAGGGGTCATGAATTGAGAAATCAACTTTTCCTTGAGCTTTTGATATATAAGAGGTTCTGTGAGTTTCAGAACTGAAAACTTCCTTCCTTATTAGTCCAATAAAAGCTTTTGACACCAGGCCCAGAGAACGACTCATCCTGGAATGTGCCTATCTATGACATTGATAGGTGAAACTCCGCCTCCACAGAAGAAATCAACGCCTACTTCATCATTGCAACATTAGCCACACCCACTAACTACTTGAAGATGATGAGGAGAGAAGAGCGACACAGGACTAAAATAACATTACCTTTCAAAGGATCCTAATGCAGGAATATTGTTATTTATTTTGAACAATGTGAATGTCTCAGTTGAGCTTTATTTTTTTTTGTATTCGGTACATTTCACTGGGGATTCTTTGCTAAATCAATCGCATTTCGGTTCAAACTGACTTTTACGATATGGACTCGACAGTAATGCAACAACATGTCAGTAACTGAGTTCATTCTAATGCCTGATCTGATATCAATGATTCATGTACAGTCACATGATCTTTGTGTGTCAGTAAATCAAACCAGTGACTAAACGACCAACTTCACGTTGTTTCTCTAAGTAGGATGAAAATAATCTGTCATTTAAAGGGTGATTAAATTATATATAGAACGCTCCCTTTACAATCACTGGAGCTGTCAATCAAACAGCACTTTAGTTTATCAGTGTCTGAGTTCTGTACTCGGGCCAAAACTCCCGTTTTATTCAACAAATCTCTTAGTTACAATGAGTTTGCACTAATAGTTATGATGAAAGCATTTGTTAGTGTGCAGATATTGATGAGATCACTGTTTTCATGAGCTCAACAACATGTCTGTGATCAGCTACAATGTTCATCACTGCAACCTTTCATGCCACGATCTAAATATAATGCCACAGATCTAAATGCTATAAATCTATTTCAACACTTGTAGATGTAAAAATGTGCTAAAAGTTTGAGAGAGTAATACTTAGCTATTTCATATGCAAATATGTTATCCAATCACAGCAGTGGGCGTTTACACTGAAGTCTCACAGCAGACACGCCCCTTAAAACAGAGCGTTCAAATCAGAGGGCTAAAATCAGGGTAGGAAAAATGCTTTTTATTTATAAATTATGATGATTTTTGATGTAGTCAAGTCACCTTTATTTATATAGCACTTTTTACAATGTAGATTGTGTCAAAGCAGCTTTACATTGATAACTGGTATATAATTTTGGCTGCACAGCAGATCTTAAAGAATAGTGTCGATGCAGGCAGATCAAAGCACTGCTGAATATCAAATGTCAAGTGTCCCCAACTAAGCAAGCCAAAGGCGACAGCGGCAAGCAACCCAAACTCCAACAGGTGACATCAGGTGGAAAACAAGTGGCAAATAGGTGCTAAAATGGAGAAAAAAAACCTTGGGAGAAACCAGGCTTAGTCGAGGGGCCAGTTCTCCTCTGGCGAGCAGTGCTTTGTTACGACTCAGGATGCTTTCATAAGTCCGATAGGATCACAACATTCAAAGTATTTATTTGAGTTCCATCCAGTAAGAAGCATACTAACATTACAAGTGCATCCCAGGAAACTTTATAAAACAACGCAGTTCATGACTTCTATAAATTAACAAACAGTTGTGTAACAGTACATTGGATCCGTGCCTCTCTTAAAGGAACACTCCACTTTTTTTGAAAATAGGCTTATTTTCCAACTCCCCGAGTTAAACAGTTGAGTTTTACCGTTTTCAAATCCATTCAGCCGATCTCCGGTTCTGGCGGTACCACTTTTAGCATAGCTTAGCATAGTTCATTGAATCTGATTAGACCGTTAGCATCGCGCTTAAAAATGACCAAAGAGTTTTGATATTTTTCCTATTTAAAACTTGACTCTTCTGTAGTTAAATCGTGTACTAAGACCGACAGAAAATGAAAATTTGCGATTTTCTAGGCTGATATGGCTAGGAACTATACTCTCATTCCGGCGTAATAATCAAGGAACTTTGCTGCCGTATCATGGCTGCAGCAGTGCAATGATATTAAAACTGTTTAACTCTAGGGGAGTTGGAAAATGAGCCTATTTTCAAAAAAAGTGGAGTGTTCCTTTAAAGTGACAGCAGCCTAATAAATCTGTTAAACAACAAAGGACAAAGAAAAAAAATCACTGACTGCTCTTGACTGAATAACTTTTGTAATTTAAGGATTCATCTATATTTAATATTTAGTTTATGCACAGTGTTATTTTACGTTTGCTTATTAATTTTCTCTACTGAAAATTACTTGAAAAACATGAAAAGCAGTGTTTATTTTATTTGTATGTTTATTCTATTGTATACGACCTGCAGCCAATAAGTGTATCGTTCGATTTTTCATGGTCTAGAGTTTAAAAAAGCAAACAAAAATCGCAATACTTGTAGAATCGCAATTCTTAATCACAATGCATATCGTATTTTCACCCAAATATCTTGACAGTATTGAATCAATGAGATAAGTGCATCATCCCAGCCCTATATATATTTTATATGGTATACAGTTTGCATAACAATAAAGTAAGCGCTATAAATAATTGCTAAACCACACCATTAATGGTCTGATAATGTGTGAGGGAGTATCCTTCAGCAGTAAAAACAGGAACTGACGTCTCATAAATAAACCAAACTGATTTCAAAGGTTACTAAAACAAAGTTGAACCCTTGCTGATCAAACTCATCCACTTCTTCAGCCTCACACATCAATGAAACAATTAAAAATTCTCGAGGGAGATGAATGCTGCATTTAAAGGGGCTGATAATACGCAAAATGTGAAGAGAAACAAACATTTTATGAAAATGATAAGCATGAAACAGCCTGTTGTACTCATTCAATTGATTTGCTGTCAAGTTAGCTGAAGATGCTCATAAATAAACGAGTCTTTGATTTCATCTCGAGACCACAATCGAGTTAATTACACAATAAACGCATATGACATCATCTGTGTATAATTACACACATTATTATAACATTCAGCGCTCTGATATTGAACTCAATCACACATTAGCACAGTTAGCATTAGCTGCTATCGCACTGTGTTTCTCTTCACAAGACAAAAGCCTCATTCAAATACAGCTTTAAACGAAAGTCGTTTTATTTATATCCATATGTACATACTACACCAATAAGCTTTTCAAAGAAAAGACCATTAATATAAAGCTAATATTGCTATTAAATTCTCAGTCAGTCAGCGGCCCGGAGCGACTCTCCGGCTGTGTGTCAAAACCTAACGAACTCCCTGCCTAGACATTATTTTCAGATATTTATACTCGCACTTAAACTCTGGAACGCGCATAAATGATTCAAAACATTCAAAATGGGTCAAAACGTTGTTTTCAAACGCTCGAACCACGCCTATGACAGCCACAAACGCTGTCTAGGTAGGGAACTCGCTAGGTTTTGACACACAGTCCCTCTCTCTCTCACCTGGACGTGAAGACTTTAGAGCAGCTGATGGAGCTGCTCAGGTCGCACATGGCGCGGTAATTGGCGTCGCGGGTCTTTTCCCTCTCCACATGGAATGCGTACAGGGATATCAGAATTCCTGAGAGACACACGAGCAGCCGGACTATCCGCTCCCAGCGAGGGGTGGACACTCGCAAGACGGGCGCCGCCATTTTTTCCCGGCCTTTGCACGAACGCGCGCAGCCTCCCCTGCCTCAACCGTTGGGCGCGCGACGTGGAAAAGCGTCGGGACGTGTCACCATACCAGAGGGCGGGGCTTGATTCTAATGTAGGCGTGGTCTGATAGACAAGGGCGTGTCTAGCAAGCGTCTCGCCATTCTTGTGTCAGTGGGGGCCTTTATAATAAAACAAGATTCAGGGTATCTTTGTGCGGCCCTTTGCACTGTGATTACACACCCGCATGTTGTAATAAAGCTGCAGGCGGGTATATATTATACAAAGACTTTTGATTAACTTACATAATATATATATATATATATATATATATATATATATATATATATATATATATATATATACAGTACAGTCCAAAAGTTTGGAACCACTAAGATTTTTAATATTTTTAAAAGAAGTTTCGTCTGCTCACCAAGGCTACATTTATTTAATTAAAAATACAGTAAAAAACAGTAATATTGTGAAATATTCTTACAATTTAAAATAACTGTGTACTATTTAAATATATTTGACAAAGTAATTTATTCCTGTGATCAAAGCTGAATTTTCAGCATCATTACTCCAGTCTTCAGTGTCACATGATCCTTCAGAAATCATTCTAATATGCTGATCTGCTGCTCAATAAACATTTATGATTATTTTCAATGTTGAAAACAGTTGTGTACTTTTTTTTTTCAGGATTCCTTGATGAATAGAAAGTTCAGAAGAACAGCATTTATCTGAAATACAAAGCTTCTGTAGCATTATACACTACCGTTCAAAAGTTTGGGGTCAGGAAGAATTTTTATTTTTATTTTTTTAAAAAGAAATTAAAGAAATGAATACTTTTATTCAGCAAGGATGCATTAAATCAATCAAAAGTGGCAGTAAAGACATTTATAATGTTACAAAAGATTAGATTTCAGATAAACACTGTTCTTTTGAACTTTCTATTCATCAAATAATCCTGAAAAAAAAATATTGTACACAAATATTTTGTACAATTGTACACATTAAATGTTTATTGAGCATCAAATCATCATATTAGAAAGATTTCTGAAGGATCATGTGACACTGAAGACTGGAGTAATGATGCTGAAAATTCAGCTTTGATCACAGGAATAAATTACTTTGTCAAATATATTCAAATAGAAAACAGTTATTTTAAATTGTAATAATATTTCACAATATTACTGTTTTCACTGTATTTTTAATTAAATAAATGTAGCCTTGGTGAGCAGACAAAACTTCTTTTAAAAACATTAAAAATCTTAGTGGTTCCAAACTTTTGGACTGTACTGTATATATATATATATATATATATATATATATATATATATATATATATATATATATATATATGTGATCACTTTAACTAATATGAATAAAGGAGTTTATGATTGAATAAATGAATGTATAAATTCCTTAATAATTATTTTGATTTTATATCTGATGCTAGTTAGAAGATAACAAGAATGATTTCATCATGGAGAGTTGTTGTATTCGTTTTTGTATATATTATGTGTGTTTGCATGCATAAAGAAATGGCTGAGTCTTAAAATATGTCATGTATTATATTGTAGTGCATTGAACTGTGTTATGCATAACAGAAATTAAAGGGTTAGTTCACCCAAAAATGTAAATTCTGTGATTAATTACTCACCCTCATGCCGTTTCACACCCGTAAGACCTTCGTTCGTCTTCGGAACACGAATTAAGATATTTTTGTTGAAATCCGATGGCTCAGTGAGGCCTGCATAGCCAGCAATGACATTTCCTCTCTCAAGATCCATGATTGTACTAAAAACATATTTAAATCAGTTCATGTGAGTACAGTTGTTCAATATTAATATTATAAAGCCACGAGTGACAAGAATATTTTTGGTACGCCAAAAAAAAACAAAATAACGATTTATTTAGTGATAGCCGATTTCAAAATACTGCTTCAGGAAGATTCGGAGCGTTATGAATCAGAGGTTCGGATCGCATGTCAAACCGCCAAACTGCTGAAATCACTTGACTTTGGCGCTCCGAACCGCTGATTCGACACGCTGATTCATAACGCTCTCAATCTTCCTGAAGCAGTGTTTTAAAATAAGTGACACGATTTAACACTTTTTGCTAACATGATTTAATACGTTGCTAGCTTGAATTGGCACATTAATTATAACATTGCTAGCATGTTTCTAACACGAGTTGCGTCCCAAATGATGCATTATACACTATGCACTTAAACACTATGTACTTATGCACTATGTACTCATTCATGTAGTGTGTGAATTGTATAAGGTTATTTTGTCATTTAACAACGGAGTCTGATCCCCCTCCGCTATGTAATTAAAGCTGTGACAGTCGAGTGCATGAATTCCACACTTCATTTTTTCCGTTAATTTAGTTCATCATCCGGGTATTTAAAGTGCACTTTTTCTTTTCTTGTAAAATATTGCGCATGAACACTCTCTCATGTCGAAACTTGAATGCGATAAGCTCATAATCACGACTTCAGAAGTGGAAATTACCAAACTGCTTATAGCACGTGAAGGCAGCATAAGCTTTGCTAGTGATAGACAGCTTAAATCCTGTGTAAGTCTTATTGTGCAAAAGTCTTGACCCCCTCAATGAAAGTCTACTGGACTTTTCGTAGTTTTCATAATCCGTTTAACAAAAATCATAAGACGGATCAGTTAGAAAAGATACAGCAACCAGAGTGAGAACAGTCTGAAGGTCTGAGCCAAGTTTGGTGGTTCTCTAGGAGGAGATAAGGTTTAAAATTTAGTCTCAGAAGAAGAAGTAGCTCAAATAGTAGATCAGCATCTCAGCTTTGTCAAGCCAACATAATGACATGTTGGCATTAAAGTGTTCTTCAGAACACAAATTAATATATTGTTGATTAAATCCGATGGCTCAGTGAGGCCAGCAAAAAGATCCATACAAACATTGAAACAGTTCATGTGAGTTCAGTTCAGTGGTTCTATCTTAATGTTATAAAGTGATAAGAATACTGTTTGTGTACCAAAAACAAACAAAAAATAAAAATAACAAATTTTCAACAATATCTATGTGGGCCGATTTCAAAACACTGCTTTTGAGCTTTATGAATCTTTTGTATTGATTTAGTGATTCGGATCTCCTATCAAACGGCTAAACTGCTGAAATCACGTGACTTTGGCGCTCCGATTCACTGATTCGATTCATAAAGCTCCGAAGCAGTGTTTTGAACTCGGCCCATATAGATATTGTTGAAATTTTTTTTTTTTTGCCGCACAAAAAGTATTCTTATCGCTTTATAATATTAAGATAGAACCACTGAACTCACATGAACTGTTTTAAATATGTTTTTAGTACCTTTATGGGACCTTGTGAGTTTGAATGGCATTGCTGTCTATGGAGGCATCACTGAGCCATCGGATTTCATCAAAAATATCTTAATTTGTGTTCTGAAGATGAACGAAGTCTAACGGGTGTAGAACGACATAAGGGTGAGTAATTAATTGCTAGGGGTGTAAATCGGACAGTTCATCACGATTCGATACAATATCGATTCTCATAGCCAGCGATTCGATATTTTCCGATACCTCAAAAAGTTCTGCGATACGATTACGATACGATTCGATTAATATTTCGATATTTTGAGCCTATTTTACACAACCAGTTACATTTTTATTAACTCACTGCAACCAAATTATATAACAAACATTTATTTCAAAATTTCACATCCTGAACCCTGATTGGGTCATCCACAAATAAAAAAATTCACACAATAATCTAATGACAGCTTATGACATGACAACAGTCAAGAAAGTATTTTAGTTCTGTGCTAAAATGTGTAATGTCTAAAAACTGATAAATAAGGAATACATAGGCTACACACACACACACACACACACACATAATTTAAATTTAAATACATTTAAAGACATTTCTTTTAAATGTATAGCGCACGTTTTTAATGAAGCAACAACATATTATAGGTAGGACAAAACAAGACAGGCTATTAATATTCTTTCATTGTGCAAATTTATTATAAAGGCTCCAATACAGAGCGGCACAAAGCACATATGCGCACCCCGTGTGCAGAATGATGTGCTTGAAGCAACACAGAGTAACAGCGCGCGGCGCAGTTTATTGACCATATTCTTTTTAACAGTTTTAATTTCAGTTACTGTGTGTGTGAAGAACGATTCATAGCACTCTATTCTCCAGTGTTGTGATCTAAAGGACACTGTTTGAGATGTGTGCGCCCTGCTTTTTGCAAGGCTTTAAACACAAACAAATTATAAACTTTCGTGAAGATTCAGCATTGGCCCGATCAGCCATTGACAGTTCCATCTACTGTCCCGAGTGTCTTTCACAAGTTCTGAAAGTTAGTTTAAACGAGAATGCACGCGTTGGCGATAATGCATAGACTGATATTGTGTGAAAAATGTGAAGAGTGTTAAAACAAAGATGCCTCTATAAATAGCCCACAGGTATCGATTTTTTACGCATTGCATCGATGCATTGGATCGTTAGACATTAGATCGATGTATCGATCTATATCGATGTATCGTTACACCCCTATTAATTACATTATTTTCATTTTTGGGTGAACTAACCCTTTAATGAAGTTACACCATATAGTGAAGCAACACTGCCACACTGTGGCTTCTTTCTGCTACAGCACATGCTTGCACTTTATATATATTGCACTGCTTTGGTTCTCTAAAAGTTCCCTTTCTTCAACCAAGAATGCAAAACATTTTGTGTTAAAAAACAACGTGGTATTACTATGACGCATGTACAAAAAACATGTTTTTTTTTTTGTTTTGTTTTTTTACAAAAAACATGGTTATGATGATGCATGTCCAAAAAACATGGTATCATAGTGCATGTCCAAAAACGTAGTATTACTATGATGCATGTCCAAAAAATTACTATAATGCATGGTATTGTATTACTAATTATGACCCTGCAGTCAAATGAATCAATATTATTTTAAGTGAAGATTTGTAACCGTGCATGCAAATGGTTTGGGGAACCATCTTTATGTATCCATGTATTATTTTTGTTTGTTTCAGGTTTAAAATGCAATCGCAAATAAGATTAGAACACTTATTAAAAAACAGATGGGTAATGAGAAGTAACAAACAGCAATAGTACTCCTGTGAATAAAAAAAGCAAAAATGCGGAAGTGAGCTTTGTTCTTGCATTGATGCATTTGGTGTTAAAAAAAAGTGGTATTACTATGATGCATGTACAAAAACATATTAATATGATGCATGTACAAAAAACATGGTATTAATATGATGCATGTACAAAAACATGGTATTAATATGATGCATGTACAAAAAACATGGTATTACTATGATGCATGTACAAAAAACATGGTATTACTATGATGCATGTCCAAAAACATGGTATTAATATGATGCATGTACAAAAACATGGTATTAATATGATGCATGTACAAAAAACATGGTATTACTATGATGCATGTCCAAAAACATGGTATTAATATGATGCATGTACAAAAAACATGGTATTAATATGATGCATGTACAAAAAACATGGTATTACTATGATGCATGTCCAAAAACATGGTATTAATATGATGCATGTCCAAAAACATGGTATTACTATGATGCATGTACAAAAAACATGGTATTACTATGATGCATGTACAAAAAACATGGTATTACTATGATGCATGTACAAAAAACATGGTATTACTATGATGCATGTACAAAAAACATGGTATTACTATGATGCATGTCCAAAAACATGGTATTAATATGATGCATGTACAAAAAACATGGTATTAATATGATGCATGTACAAAAAACATGGTATTACTATGATGCATGTCCAAAAACATGGTATTAATATGATGCATGTCCAAAAACATGGTATTACTATGATGCATGTACAAAAAACATGGTATTACTATGATGCATGTACAAAAAACATGGTATTACTATGATGCATGTCCAAAAACATGGTATTAATATGATGCATGTCCAAAAACATGGTATTAATATGATGCATGTACAAAAAACATGGTATTACTATGATGCATGTACAAAAAACATGGTATTAATATGATGCATGTCCAAAAACATGGTATTACTATGATGCATGTACAAAAAACATGGTATTACTATGATGCATGTACAAAAAACATGGTATTACTATGATGCATGTACAAAAAACATGGTATTACTATGATGCATGTACAAAAAACATGGTATTACTATGATGCATGTACAAAAAACATGGTATTAATATGATGCATGTCCAAAAACATGGTATTACTATGATGCATGTACAAAAAACATGGTATTACTATGATGCATGTACAAAAAACATGGTATTACTATGATGCATGTACAAAAAACATGGTATTACTATGATGCATGTCCAAAAACATGGTATTAATATGATGCATGTACAAAAAACATGGTATTACTATGATGCATGTACAAAAAACATGGTATTACTATGATGCATGTCCAAAAACATGGTATTACTATGATCCACGTCAAAAAAAACATGGTATTACTATGATGCATGGTATTGTATTACTAATTATGACCCTGCAGTCGAATGAATCAGTATTATTTTAAGTGAAGATTTGTAAATGTGCATGCAAACGGTTTGAGGAACCATCTTTATGTATTCTTTTTGTTTGTTTCAGGTATAAAATGCAATCACAAATAAGATTCGAAAAAACAGATGGTTAATAAGAAGTAACAAACAGCAATAGTACTTCTGTGAATAAAAAAGGAAAATGCGGAAGTGAGCTTTGTTCTTGCATGGATGCACGGCTAAAAACGGTCCAGCCAAGAAATGCAGCCAATCACCGACGAGCTCTAATACCCACGTGACTTTCGCGTTTCAGAAAACCGTGTGACATCAGCTTTGTTTACTCACAGAAGAGAAGCGAAGGGAAGAGCTCGTGCAGCAAGTGTCTATACTCTAACATGGCCGCCGACATCGACAGATTAGTGTCATTTGAAGAAGCTCATTATGATCAATATGACTATTATAACCTGGAGGAATATCCCTGCCATGCTGGAGGGAAAGGCAGAAGTAAGAAGGAGATCGGACTGAACACTAATCGCCATTGTCCAGCTGGGCACGAGAGAAAAATAGCAGGAAAACTGCAAAACAGTGAGATTAAACGCAGGAGAACCAAGAGCTCGTCCTCCTGAGGAACATGGATCGAGGTCAGTATGATCAGATGTGTTTTAATGCACACTTGCTGAGAGACATGTCCAGGCAAGTCCTCCGCCCTCTTTGCGCACCAACTCCCACTTTATGTAACCACCAGGGATCAAATTTTCATAACATGCACCCATATTTTAGGCATATATTTTTTTTTTATTGCGAATATTCCTCATGCATTTTTTTTTTGTGCTTCACAGAATCAGGCCGCACATACTGGAGATGGATGAGTGAAACCGGATCGTGGTCCAAATGTCTGTTCTGCCTTTTTCCCGACCTACTGAATGTTGATCTCATTCAGCTCGAGGCGCGCGCATGCGCATCTGTTCCACATTCTGCTGCTGTCACGTGATACGCTGGTGTCTGCCGCAGCAGTTTTGACATGAATAGCTTGTGTATGTGTTTTGGGTGTTGGGTGTCACGTCTTAAACGTTCACTGACTTTAGAGATAAAATGTGTTCAGCTGAAGGAAATTATGTGTTCTTAAAGACACAAGAAAATTCTGTAACTGAAGAGTTTAAATAAATTTGCACAATTCTCTTATGTGGTGGTGTTTTGTTTTGTGCATCTGAATATTCACTTTAAACTTAGCTGAATTTTTGGGGATTTCCAAAGTTTAAAAGAAAATAAAATGTGTCAAACGTAAATATATATAACAAGAGATTCAGGTTTTGTTAATGTAAGCCTCACTGTCATTATAACAAAAGAGATATTCCCAAAATCATTTTATTAAATAACTAATGCATATTTGTGTGCCTTGTTTGTCTAAATACTTACTGTATGCATCTTATTCACATCTTTATTTGATAATATGGGAAGGTGAATGAATGTGATTATCAGTTAAAGGTATTTAACTTTTGGCCCTCTAGCGGTTAAAAACAAGATTGCATACATTTTGGGGAAGAATTAATAATTAATACATAAA
Source organism: Chanodichthys erythropterus (assembly GCF_024489055.1). Classification (NCBI taxonomy): domain Eukaryota; kingdom Metazoa; phylum Chordata; class Actinopteri; order Cypriniformes; family Xenocyprididae; genus Chanodichthys; species Chanodichthys erythropterus. The sequence goes on from NC_090233.1 coordinate 51,807,160, forward strand.
TTAATAATTTATACATTAAAGATCATAATGTTTGCAGCGAACAATATATTTCAGACCTAGTGGAGTAATAGTAATAATATCTAAGTTTGAATCAAAATATATATATTGTACGTTTTAATGGATCACGCAACAAACATAATGATCTTATAATACATGATGCATTGCTGTGTCCGTTATCGCATAATTCACACTTTTGGACACTTTTGCTTTAATGGACGTTAGACAACACTGCAAAATCAAGCTGTTATACATATTAATTGTCCAACATTCCTAATTTTTCTGATGCATGTCCTTAATTTCATATGTTAATAATAATTAAGTGTTTATAATCCTTTTAAAGAATTTTAACCCAAACTGACTGGGTTTCTAGAGAGCAAAGGTTTTGTGAAAAAGTGGAAGATTTAAACACAAAGTGTAAAATAAACTGTAAAAGGGATTTGATGATCACTAGTGATAGTATTTTATTATGTGTTGTCATCATTCAGGTTGGATTTCAGTTTTAATGTACATTTTTCTAACAAAGCAGCTGATGTTGCTATAGAAACTAGTGGACCGACGAGTCGCTTTCACCCCAGAATGGCGGAAACACAGGGCTGCTGCTGGGCGCCGGTGTTTCAATGGAACGATCTGTCGAGTGTCGCTTCTTGTTAGTGTATATTCTTCTCAGACACGCTTTAACGCA